>NW_027596596.1:0-213000 GCF_964194155.1 Cetorhinus maximus
CCCGTGATCTCAATCTCTATCCCATTAACCTTCCCGTCATCTCACTCTGTCCCTTTAAGCTTCCCTGATCTCATTCTCTCTTCCTTTAACCTCCCCGTGATCACACTCTCAGACCCTTTAACCTCCCCGTGAACTCATTCTCTGTCCTTTTAACCTCCACGTGATCTCACTCTCTGTCCCTTTAACAAACCGTGATCTCACTCTCTGTCCATTTTAGCTCCCCGTGGTCTCACTCTCTGTCCCGTTAACCTCCCCGTGAGCTCACTCTCTGTCCCTTTAACCTCCCCGTGATCTCAATCCCTGTCCCTTTAAACTGCCCGTGATCTGACTCTCTGTCCCGTTAACCTCCCCGTGATCTCACTCTCTGTCCATTTAACCACCCCGTGATCTCACTCTCTGCTCCTTTAACCTTTCCGTGATCTCACTCTCTGACCATTTAACCTCCCCGTGTTCTCACTCTCTGTCCCTTTAAACTCCCCATGATCTCACTCTCTGTCCCTTCAACCTCCCCGTGATCTCACTCTCTGTCCCTTTAACCTCCCCGTGATCTCATTCTCTGTCCCTTTAACCTCCCCGTGATCTCATTCTCTGTCCCTTGAACCTCCCCGTGAACTCACTCTCTGTCCCTTTAAACAGCCCGTGATCTCACTCTCTGTCCCGTTAACCTCCCCGTGATCTCACTCTCTGTCCATTTAACCACCCCGTGATCTCACTCTCTGTACCTTTAACCTTCCCGTCAACCCACTCTGTCCCTTTAACCTTCCCTGATCTCATTCTCTGTTCCTTTAACTGTCCCCGTAATTAAACTCTCTGGTCCTTAAACCTCAATCTCTGTACATTTATCCTCCCCGTGATCTCACTCTCAATCCCTTAAACAAACCATGATCTCACTCTCTGTCCATTTAACCTCCCCATGATCTCACTCTCTGTCCCTTCAACCTCCCCGTGATCTCACTCTCTGTCCCTTTAACCTCCCCGTGAGCTCACTCTCTGTCCCTTTAACCTTCCCGTGATCTCAATCTCTGTCCCTTTAAACTCCCCGTGATCTCATTCCCTGTCCCTTTAATGTCCCCGTGATCGCACTCTGTACCTTTAACCTACCCGTGATCTCACTCTCTGTCCCTTTAACCTACCCGTGATCTCACTCTCTGTCCCTTTAACCTCCATGTAAACTCACTCACTTTCCCTTACACCTCCCCGTGATCTCAATCTCTGTCCGTTTACACTCCCCGTGATATCACTCTCTGTCCCTTTAAACTCCCCATGATCTCACCCTCTGTCCCTTTAAACTCCCCGTGATCTCACTCTCTGTCGCTTTAACCTCCCCATTAACTCTCTCTGTCCCTTTTACCTCCCCGTCATCTCACTCTCAGTCCCTTTAACCTCCCCGTGATCTCACTCTCCGTCCCTTTAACCATCCCGTGTTCTAACTCTCTGTCCCTTTATCCTCCCCGTGATCTCACACTCTGTCCCTTTAACCACCCCGTGATCTCACTCTCTGTCCTTCTAACCTCCCCGTGATCTCACTCTCTGTCCCTTTAACGTCCCCTTGATCTCACACTATCTCTTTAACCTCCCCGTGATCTCACTCTCTGTCCCTTTAATCTCCCCGTGATCTCACTCTCTGTCCCGTTTACCTCCCCGTGATCTCACTCTCAGTCCCTAAAACATCCCCGTGATCTCAATCTCTATCCCTTTAACTTCCCCGTGATCTCACTCACTGTCCCGTTAACCTCCCTGTGATCTCTCTCTGTCACTTTAACCACCCAGTGAAATCACTCTCTGTCCCTTTAACCTCCCCGTGATCTCACACTCTGTCCCTTTCACTGCACCTGATGTCACTCACTGTCCCTTTAACCTCCCCGTGATCTCACTCTCTGTCCCTTTAACCTCCCCGTGATCTCATTCTCTGCCCCTTTAACCTCCCCGTGGTCTCACTCTCTGTCCCTTTAACCTCCCTGTGATCTCACTCTCTGCCCCTTTAACCTCCTCGTGATCACACTCTGGCCCATTAACCTCACCCTGATCTCACTCTCTGCCCCTTTAACCTCCTCGTGATCTCACTCTCTGTCCCTTTAACCATCGCGAGTTCTAACTCTCTGTCCCTTTATCCTCCCCGTGATCTCACTCCCTGTCCTTCTAACCTCCCCGTGATCTCACTCTCTGTCCCTTTAACGTCCCCTTGATCTCACTCTCTGTCCCGTTTACATCCCCGTGATCTCACTCTCTGTCCCATTTACCTCCCCGTGATCTCACTCTCTGTCCCTTTAACCTCCCCGTGATCTCTCTCTCTGTCCCTTTAACCTCCCCGTGATCTCACTCTGTGTATGTTTAACCTCCCTGTGATCTCTCTCTCTGTCCCTTTAACTTCCCCGTGATCTCACTCACTGTTCCGTTAACCTCCCTGTGATCTCACTCTCTGTATGTTTAACCTCCCTGTGATCTCTCTCTCTGTCCCTTTAACTTCCCCGTGATCTCACTCACTGTCCCGTTAACCTCCCTGTGATCTCTCTCTCTATCACTTTAACCACCCCGTGAAATCACTCTCTGTCCCTTTAACCTCCCCGTGACCTCACACTCTGTACCTTTAAACTCCCCGTGATCTCACTCTCTGTCGATTTAAACCGAGAACTCACTCTCTGTCCCTTTAACCTCCCCGTGATCTCACACTCTGTCCCTTTAAACTCCCCGTGATCTCACTCTGTTTCTTTAACCTCCCCGAGAACTCACACTCTGTCCCTTTCACTGCACCTGATCTCACTCTCTGTCCCTTTAACCTCCCCGTGATCTCACTCTCTGTCCCTTTAACCTCCCCGTGATCTCTCTCTCTGTCCCTTTAACCTACCCGTGATCTCACTCACTGTCCCGTTAACCTCCCCGTGGTCTCACTCTCTGTCCCTTTAACCTCCCCGTGATCTCATTCTCTGTCCCTTTAACCTCCCCGTGATCTCACTCTCTGTCCCTTTAACCATCCCGTGTTCTAACTCTCTGTCCATTTATCCTCCCCGTGATCTCACTCCCTGTCCTTCTAACCTCCCCGTGATCTCACTCTCTGTCCCTTTAACGTCCCCTTGATCTCACACTATTTCTTTAACCTCCCCGTGATCTCACTCACTTTCCCTTTAACGTCCCCATGATCTCACTCTCAGTCCCTCAAACATCCCCATGATCTCACTCTCTGTCCCTTTAACCTCCCTGTGATCTCACTCTGTGTATTTTTAACTTCGCTGTGATCTCTCTCTCTGTCCCTTTAACTTCCCCGTGTTCTCACTCACTGTCCCGTTAACCTCCCTGTGATCTCTCTCTGTGTCACTTTAACCACCCCGTGAAATCACTCTCTGTCCCTTTAACCTCCCTGTGATCTCACACTCTGTACCTTTAAATTCCTCGTGATCTCACTCTCTTTCCCTTTAACTTTCCCGTGATCTCACTCTCTATCCCTTAAACATCCTCGTGATCTCACTCTCTTTCACTTTAACTTTCCCGTGATCTCACTCTCTATCCCTTAAACACCCCCGTGATTTCACTCTCTGTCCCTTTAACCTCCCCGTGCTCTCACTCTCGGTCCCTTTAACCTCCCCGTGATCTCACTCAATGTCACTTTGCCCTCCCCGTAATCTCACTCTCTGTCCCTTTAACCTCCCCGTGATCTCACTCACTTTCCCTTTAACGTCCCCATGATCTCACTCTCTGTCCCTTTAACCTCCCCGTGATCTCATTCTCTGTCCCTTTAACCTCCCCGTGATCTCACTCTCTGTCCCTTTTACCGCTCCGTGATCTCAATCTCGGTGCCTTTAACGTCCCAGTGATCTCACTCTGGCCATGTAATCTTCCCGTGATCTCACTCTCTGTCCCTTTAACCTCTCCGTGATCTCATTTTCTGTCCCTTTAAGCTCCCCGTGAACAAATCTCTGTCTCTTTAACCTCCCCGTGATCACACTCTCTGTCCCTTTAACCTCCCCGTGATCTCACTCTCTGTCCCGTTTACCTCCCCGTGAACTCACTCTCAGTCCCTAAAACATCCCCGTGATTTCAATCTCTGTCCCTTTAACCTCCCCGTGATCTCACTCTGTGTACGTTTAACCTCCCTGTGATCACTCTCTCTGTCCCTTTAACCTCCCCGTGATCTCACTCACAGTCCCGTTACCCTCCCCGTGATCTCACTCTGTGTAAGTTTAACCTTCCTGTGATCTCACTCTCTGTCCCTTTAACCTCCCCGTGATCTCACTCACTGTCCCTTTAACATCCCCGTGTTCTCTCTCTCTGTCCCTTTAACCTCCACGTGATTTCACTCTCTGTCTCTTTAATCTCCCCGTGATCTCAATCTCTGCCCCTTTAACCGCCCCGTGATCTCACTCTCTGTCCCTTTAACCTCCGAGTGATCTCACTCTCTGTCCCTTTATCCTACCCGTGATCTCACTCTCTTTCCCTTGAAGCACCCCATGAAATCACTCTCTGTCCCTTTAACCTCCTCGTGATCTCACTCTCTGTCACTTCAACATCCCCTTGATATCACTCTATCCCTTTAAGCACCCCGTGATCTCACTCTCTGTCCCTTTAACCTCCCCGTGATCTTACACTCTGGACCTTTCAACTCCCCGTGATCTCACTCTCTGTCCCTTTAACCTCCCCGAGAACTCACTCTCTCTCCCTTTAACCTCCCCGTGATCTCACACTCTGTCCCTTTAAACTCCCCGTGATCTAACTCTCTGTCTCTTTAACCTCCCCGAGAACGCACACTCTGTCCCTTTCACTGCACCTGATCTCACTCTCTGTCCCTTTAAACTCCCCGTGATCTCACTCTCTGTACCTTTAACTTCCCAGTGTTCTCAATCTCTGTCCCATTAACGTCGCCGTGATCTCACTCTCTGACCCCTTAACCTCCCCGTGATCTCACTCTCATTCCCAATAACATCCACGTGATCTCAAACTCTATCCCTTTAAACTCCTCGTGATCTCACTAACTGTCCCATTAACCTCCCTGTGATCTCACTCTCTGTCCCTTTAACCTCCCCGTGATCTCACACTCTGTCCCTTTAACCTCCCCGTGATCTCATTCTCTGCCCCTTTTTTCCTCCCCGTGGTCTCACTCTCTGTCCCTTTAACCTCCCCGTGATCTCACACTCTGTCCCTTTATCCTCCCCGTGATCTCACTCCCTGTCCTTCTAACCTCCCCGTGATCTCATTCTCAGTCCCTAAAACATCCTCGTGATCTCACTCTCTGTCCCTTTAAACTCCCCGTGATCTCACTCTCTGTCACTTTAACCTCCCCGAGAACTCACACTCTGTCCCTTTCACTGTACCTGATCTCACTCTCTGTCCCTTTAACCTCCCCGTGATCTCACTCTCTGTCCCTTTAACGTCGCCGTGATCTCGCTCTCTGTCCCGTTAACCTCCCAGTGTACTCAATCTCTGTCCCATTAACGTCCCCGTGATCTGACTCTCTGCCCCTTTAACCCCTCCAGTGTTCTCAATCTCTGTCCCCTTAACCTCCCCGTGATCTCACTCTCATTCCCAATAACATCCACGTGATCTCATTTTCTATCCCTTTAAACTCCTCGTGATCTCACTCACTGTCCCATTAACCTCCCCGTGATCTCACTCTCTGGCCCTTTAAGCTCCCCGTGATCTCAGTCTCTGTCCCTTTAACCTTCCCGTCATCTCACTCTCTGTCCCTTTAACCTCCCCGTGATGTCACACTCTGTCCCTTTAAACTGCACGTGATCTCTCTCGCTGTCCCTTTTACAACCCCGTGATCTCGCTCACAGTCCCGATACCCTCCCTGTGATCTCACTCTCTGTCCCTTTAACGTTCCCGTGATCTCACTCACTGTCCCTTTAACATCCCCGTGTTCTCTCTATCTGTCCCTTTAACCTCCACGTGATTTCACTCTCTGTCTCTTTAATCTCCCCGTGATCTCAGTCTCTGCACCTTTAACCGCCCCGTGATCTCACTCTCTGTCCCTTTAACCTCCCAGTGATCTTACTTTCTCTCCATTTAACCTCCCCATGATAACTCTCTCTGTACCTTTAACCTCCCCGTAATGTCACTCACTGTCCCTTTAACCACCCCGTGATCTCACTCTCTGTCACTTTAACCTCCCCTTGATATCACTCTATCCCTTTAAGCTCCCCGTGATCTCACTCACTGACCCTTTAACCTCCAGGTGATCTCACTCTCTGTCCCTTCAACCTCCCCGTGATCACTCTCTGTCCCTTTAACATCCTCGTGATCTCACTCTCTGTCCATCTAACATTCCCGTGATCTCACTCTCTGTCCCTTTAACCTCCCCATGATCTCACTCTCTGTCCCTTTAACTTCCCCGTGATCTCACTCTCTGTCCCTTTAACCTCCCCGTGATCTCACTCTCTGTCCCTTTAACCTCCCAGTGATCTCACTCTCTGTCCCTTAAACCTCCCCGTGATCTCAATCTCTGTCCCATTAACCTCCTCGTGATCAATCTCTGGCCCTTTAACCTCACCGTGATCTCACTCTCTGCCCCTTTAATCTCCCCGTGAACTAACTCTGTGTCCCTTTATCCTCCCCTTGATCTCAATCTATCCCTTTAACCTCCCCGTGATCTCACTCTCTGTCCCTTTAACCTCCCCGTGATCTCACTCTCTGTCCCTTTAACCTCCCCGTGGTCTCACTCTTTTTCAAAAATACTGAACCTCCAATAGTGCAGCACACCCTCAATTACTGACACTCCAATAGTGCAGCACACACTCAATTACTGACCCTCCAATAGTGCTGCACACCCTCAATTACTGACCCTCCAATAGTGCAGCACACCCTCAATTACTGACACACCAATTGTGCAGCACACCCTCAATTACTGACCCTCCAATAGTGCAGCACACCCTCAATTACTGACACCCCAATTGTGCAGCACACCCTCAATTACTGACCCTCCAATAGTGCAGCAAACCCTCAATTACTGACCCTCCAATAGTGCAGCACATCCTCAATTACTGACACTACAATAGTGCAGCACACCCTCAATTACGGACACACCAATAGTGTAGCACACCCTCAATTACTGACCCTCCAATAGTGCAGCACACCCTCAATTACGGACACACCAATAGTGCAGCACACCCTCAATTACGGACACACCAATAGTGCAGCAAACCCTCAATTACTGACCCTCCAATAGTGCAGCACACCCTCTATAACTGATACTCCAATAGTGTAGCACACCCTGAATTCGAGACACTACAATAGTGTAGCACACCCTCAATTACTGACACTACAATAGTGCAGCACACCCTCAATTACTGACACTCCAATAGTGCAGCACACCCTCAATTACTGACACTCCAATAGTGCAGCACACCCTCAATTACTGACACTCCAATAGTGCAGCACACCCTCAATTACTGACACTCCAATAGTGCAGCTCATCCTCAATTACTGACACTCCAATAGTGCAGCTCATCCTCAATTACTGACACACCAATAGTGTAGCACACCCTCAATTACTGACCCTCCAATAGTGCAGCACACCCTCAATTACTGACACTCCAATAGTGCAGCACACCCTCAATTACTGACACTCCAATAGTGCAGCTCATCCTCAATTACTGACACACCAATAGTGCAGCACACCCTCAATTACTGACACTCCAATAGTGCAGCACACCCTCAATTACTGACACTCCAATAGTGCAGCACACTCTCAATTACTGACACTCCAATAGTGCAGCACACCCTCAATTACTGACACTCCAAATTTGCAGCAAACCATCAATTACTGACCCTCCAATAGTGCAGCACACTCTCAATTACTGACACTCCAATAGTGCAGCACACCCACAATAACTGACACTCCAATAGTGCAGCACACCCTCAATTACTGACACTCCAAATTTGCTGCAAACCATCAATTACTGACACTCCAATAGTGCAGCACACCCTCAATTACTGACCCTCCAATAGTGCAGCACACTCTCAATTACTGACACTCCAATAGTGCAGCACACCCTCAATTACTGTCACTCCAATAGTGCAGCACACCCTCAATTACTGACCCACCAATAGTGCAGCACACGCTCAATTACTGACACTCCAATAGTGCAGCACACCCTCAATTACTGACACTCCAATAGTGCAGCACACCCTCAATTACTGACACTCCAATAGTGCAGCACACCCTCAATTACTGACTCTCCAATAGTGCAGCACACCCTCAATTACTGACTCTCCAATAGTGTAGCACACCCTCAATTACTGACACTCCAATAGTGCAGCACACCCTCAATTACTGACCCACCAATAGTGCAGCACACGCTCAATTACTGACACTTTAATAGTGCAGCACACCCTCAATACTGACCCTCCAATATTGCAGCAGACCCTTAATAACTGACCCTCCAATAGTGCAGCCCACACTCAATTACTGACCCTCCAATAGTGCAGCACACCCTCAATTACTGACACTCATATAGTGCAGCACACCCACAATTACTGACACTCCAAAAGTGAAGCACACCCTCAATAAAGACCCTCCAATAGTGCAGCACACCCTCAATTACTGACACTCCAATAGTGCCGCTCGCCCACTATTACTGACAATCCAATAGTGCAGCACACCCTCAATTACTGACACTCCAAATTTGCAGCAAACCATCAATTCATTACCATCCAATAGTGCAGAACACCCTCAATTACTGACCCTCCAATAGTGCAGCACACCCTCTATTACTGACCATCCAATAGTGCAGCACACCCTCAATTACTGACCCTCCAATAGTGCAGCACAACCTCAATTACTGACTCTCTAATAGTGCAGCACAACCTGAATTACTGACTCCCGAATAGTGCAGCACACCCTCAATTACTGACCCTCCAATAGTGCAGCACACCCTCAATTACTGACCCTCCAATAGTGCAGCACACCCTCATTTACTGAAACACCAATAGTGCAGCACACCCTCCATTACTGACACTCCAATAGTGCAGCACACCCTCAATTACTGACACTCCAATAGTGCTGCACACCCTCAATTACTGACACTCAAATAGTGCAGAACACCCTCAATTACTGACCCTCCAATAGTGCAGCACACCCTCAATTACTGACACTCCAATAGTGCAGCACACCCTCCATTACTGACACACCAATAGTGCAGCACACCCTCAATTACTGACACTCAAATAGTGCAGAACACCCTCAATTACTGACCCTCCAATAGTGCAGCACACCCTCAATTACTGACACACCAATAGTGCAGCACACCCTCCATTACTGACACACCAATAGTGCAGCACACCCTCAATTACTGACACTCAAATAGTGCAGAACACCCTCAATTACTGACACTCCAATAGTGCAGCACACCCTCAATTACTGACTCTCTAATAGCGCAGCACACGCTCAATTACTGACACTCCAATAGTGCAGCACACCCTCAATAACTGACACTCCAATAGTGCACCAGACACTCAATTACTGACCCTCCAATAGTGCAGAATTCTCTCAATTACTGACCCTCCTTTAGTGAAGCACACCCTCAATAACTGTCCCTACAATAGTGCAGCACACCCTCAATTTCTGACACTCCAATAGTGCAGCTCACCCTCAATTACTGACTCTCCAATAGTGCAGAATTCTCTCAATTACTGACCCTCCTTTAGTGAAGCACACCCTCAATAACTGTCCCTACAATAGTGCAGCACACCCTCAATTTCTGACACTCCAATAGTGCAGCTCACCCTCAATTACTGACTCTCCAATAGTGCAGCACACCCTCAATTACTGACCCTCCGTTAGTGAAGCACACCCTCAATTTCTGACACTCCAATAGTGCAGCACACCCTCAATTACTGACACTCCAATAGTGCAGCACACCCTCAATTACTGACACTCCAATAGTGCAGCACACCCTCAATAACTGACACTCCAATAGTGCACCAGACACTCAATTACTGACCCTCCAATATTGTCGCCAACCCTCCATTACTGACCCTCCAATAGTGCAGCACACCCTCAATTACTGACCCTCCAATAGTGCAGAATTCTCTCAATTACTGACCCTCCTTTAGTGAAGCACACCCTCAATAACTGTCCCTACAATAGTGCAGCACACCCTCAATTTCTGACACTCCAATAGTGCAGCTCACCCTCAATTACTGACTCTCCAATAGTGCAGCACACCCTCAATTACTGACTCTCCAATAGTGCAGCACACCCTCAATTACTGACCCTCCGTTAGTGAAGCACACCCTCAATTTCTGACACTCCAATAGTGCAGCACACCCTCAATTACTGACACTCCAATAGTGCAGCTCACCCTCAATTACTGACACTCCAATAGTGCAGCACACCCTCAATTACTGACCCTCCGTTAGTGAAGCACACCCTCAATTTCTGACACTCCAATAGTGCAGCACACCCTCAATTACTGACTCTCCAATAGTGCAGCACACCCTCAATTACTGACCCTCCGTTAGTGAAGCACACCCTCAATTTCTGACACTCCAATAGTGCAGCACACCCTCAATTACTGACACTCCAATAGTGCAGCACACCCTCAATTACTGACACTCCAATAGTGCAGCACACCCTCAATTACTGACACTGCACCTGCAGGGAGTTGTGGGCAGTGGTGTAGCGCTGTGGGAGTGGTGTGGGCAGTGGATTAGCGCTGTGGGAGTGGTGTGGGCAGTGGTGTAGCGCTGTGGGTGTGGTGTGGGTGTGGTGTAGCGCTGTGGGAGTGGTGTGGGTAGTGGTGTAGAGCTGTGGGAGTGGTGTGGTTTGTGGTGTAGCGCTGTGGGTGTGGTGTGGGCAGTGGTGTAGTGCTGTGGGAGTGGTGTGGGTTGAGGTGCAGCGCTGTGGGAGTGGTGTGTGCAGTGGTTTAGTGCTGTGGGAGTGGTGTGGGCAGTGGTGTAGCGCTGTGGGTGTGGTGTGGGCAGTGGTGTTGCGCTGTGGGAGTGGTGTGGGTTGAGGTGCAGCGCTGTGGGAGTGGTGTGTGCAGTGGTGTAGCGCTGTGGGTGTGGTGTGGGCAGTGGTGTAGCGCTGTGGGAGTGGTGTGGGGAGTGGTGTAGAGCCGCGGGAGTGGTGTGGGCAGTGGTGTAGCGCTGTGGGAATGGTGTGGGCATTGTTGCAGCGCTGCGGGAGTGGTGTGGGCATTGTTATAGCGCTGCAGGGAGGTGTGGGCAGTGGTGTAGTGCTATGGGAGTGGTGTGGGCAGTGGTGTAGCGCTGTGGGAGTGGTGTGGGCAGTGGTGTAGCGCTGTGGGGGTGTTGTGGGCAGTGGTGTAGCGCTGTGGGGGTGTTGTGGGCAGTGGTGTAGCTCTGTGGAAGTGGTGTGGGCAGTGGTGTAGTGCTGTGGGAGTGGTGTGGGCAGTGGTGTAGCGCTGTGGGGGTGTTGTGGGCAGTGGAGTAGCGCAGTGGTAGTGGTGTGTGAAGTGGTGTAGAGCTGTGGGAGTGGTGTGGGCATTGGTGTAGTGCTGTGGATGTGGTGTGGGCAATGGTGTAGCGCTGTGGGAGTGGTGTGGGCAGTGGTGTAGCGCTGTGGCAGTGGTGTGGACAGTTGTGTAGCGCTGTGGGAGTGGTGTGGGCAGTGTTGTAGCGCTGTGGCAGTGGTATAGGCAGTGGTGTAGCGCTGTGGGAGTGGTGTGGGCAGTGGTGTAGCGCTGTGGGAGTGGTGTGGGCTGTGGTGTCTAGCTGTGGGAGTTGTGTGGGTTGTGGTGTAACGCTGTGGGTGTGGTTGTGGGCAGTGGTGGAGTGGTGTGGGCAGGGGTTTAGCGCTGTGGGAGTGGTGTGGGCAGTGGTGTAGTGCTGTGGGAGAGGTGTGGGTGTGGTGTAGCGCTGTGGGAGTGGTGTGGGCAGTGGTGTAGCGCTGTGGGAGTGGTGTGGGCAGTGGTGTAGTGCTGTGGGAGAGGTGTGGGCAGAGGTGTAGTGCTGTGGGAGTGGTGTGGGCAGTGGTGTAGCGCGGTTGCAGTGGTGTGAGCAGTGGTGTAGCGCTGTGGGAGTGGTGTGGGCCGTGGTGTAGCGCTGTGGGAGTGGTGTGGGCAGTGGTGTAGTGCTGTGGGAGAGGTGTGGGCAGAGGTGTAGTGCTGTGGGAGTGGTGTGGGCAGTGGTGTAGCGCGGTTGCAGTGGTGTGAGCAGTGGTGTAGCGCGGTGGCAGTGGTGTGGGCAGTGGTGTTGGCAGTGTTGTTGCGCTGTGGGTGTGGCGTGGGTTGTGGTGTTGCGCTGTGGGAGTGTTGTGGGCAGTTGTCTAGCGCTGTGGGAGTGGTTGGGCAGTGGTGTAGTGCTGTGGGGGTGATGTGGGCAGTGGTATAGCGCAGTGGGAGTGGTGAGGGCATTGGAGTAGCGCTGAGGGAGTGGTGTGGGTTGTGGTGTAGCGCTGTGGGAGTGGTGTGGGCAGTGGTGTAGCGCAGTGGGAGTGGTGTGGGCAGTTGTGTAGCGCAGTGGGAGTGGTGTGTGCAGTGGTGTAGCGCTGAGGGAGTGGTGTGGGCAGTGGTGTAGCGCTGTGGGGGTGGTGTGGGCAGCGGTGTAGCGCTGAGGGAGTGGTGTGGGCAGTGGTGTAGCGCTGTGGTAGTGGTGTGGGCTGTGGTGTAGCGCAGTGGGAGTGGTGTGGGCAGATGTGTAGCGCAGTGGGAGTGGTGTGGGCAGTGGTGTAGCGCTGTGGGAGTGGTGTGGGCAGTGGTGTAGCGCTGAGGGAGTGGTGTGGGCAGTGGTGTAGCGCAGTGGGAGTGGTGTGGGCAGTGGTGTAGCGCTGTGGGAGTGGTGTGGGCAGTGGTGTAGCGCTGAGGGAGTGGTGTGGGCAGTGGTGTAGCGCAGTGGGAGTGGTGTGGGCAGTGGTGTAGAGCTGAGGGAGTGGTGTGTGCAGCGGTGTTGCCCTGTGGGTGATGTGTGGGCAGTGGTGTAGTGCTGTGGGTGATGTGTGGGTTGTGGTGTAACGCTGTGGGAGTGGTGTGGTCAGTGGTGTAGTGCTGTGGGAGTGGTGTGGGCAGTGGTGTAGTGCTGTGGGGGTGGTGTGGGCAGCGGTGTAGCGCTGTGGGAGTGTTGTGGGCAGTGGTGTAGCGCTGTGGCAGTGGTAGAGGCAGTGGTGTAGCGCTGTGGGAGTGGTGTGGGCAGTGGTGTAGCGCTGTGGGAGTGGTGTGGGCAGTGGTGTAGCGCTGTGGGAGTGTTGTGGGCAGTGGTGTAGCGCTGTGGCAGTGGTATAGGCAGTGGTGTAGCGCTGTGGGAGTGGTGTGGGCAGTGGTGTAGCGCTGTGGGAGTGGTGTGGGTTGTGGTGTAGCGCAGTGGGAGTGGTTTGGGTTGTGGTGTAGCGCTGTGGGAGTGGTGTGGGCTGTGGTGTAAAGCTGTGGGAGTGGTGTGGGCAGTGGTGTAGCACTGTGGGAGTGGTGTGGGTTGTGGTGTAACGCAGTGGGAGTGGCGTGGGCAGTGGTGTAGTGCTGTGGGGGTGGTGTGGGCAGTGGTGTAGCGCTGAGGGAGTGGTGTGTGCAGTGGTGTTGCTCTGTGGGTGATGTGTGGGCAGTGGTGTAACGTTGTGGGAGTGTTGGAGGATGTGGTGTAGAGCTGTGGGAGTGATGTGGACAGTATTGTAGCGCTGTGGGAGTGGTGTGGGCAGTGGTGTAGTGCTGTGGGATTGGTGTGGGCAGTGGTGTAGCGCTGTGGGAGTGGTGTGGGTTGTGGTGTAGCGCTGTGGGAGTGGTGTGGGTTGTGGTGTATCGCTGTGGGAGTGGTGTGGGTTGTGGTGTATCGCTGTGGGAGTGGTGTGGGTTGTGGTGTAGCGCTGTAGGAGTTGTGTGGGTTGTGGTGTAGCGCTGTGGGAGTGGTGTGTGTTCTGGTGTAGTGCTGTGGGAGTGGTGTGGGTTGTGGTGTAGCGCTGTAGGAGTTGTGTGGGTTGTGGTGTAGCGCTGTGGGAGTGGTGTGTGTTCTGGTGTAGTGCTGTGGGATTGGTGTGGGCAGTGGTGTAGCGCTGTGGGACTGGTGTGGGCATTTGTCTAGCGCTGTGGGAGTGGTGTGGGCAGTGGTGTAGCGCTGTGGGAGTGGTGTGGGCAGTGGTGTAGCGCTGTAGGAATGGTGTGGGCCGTGGTGTAGCGCTGTGGGAGAGGTGTGGGCAGTGGTGTAGCGCTGTGGGAGTGGTATGGGCAGTGGTGTAGTGCTGTGGGAGTGGTGTGGGTTGTGGAGTATCGCTGTGGGAGTGTTGTGCGTTGTGGTGTAGCGCTGTGGGAGTGGTGTGGGCTGTGGTGCAGCGCTGAGGGAGTGGTGTGAGCAGTGGTGTTGGCAGTGTTGTTGCGCTGTGGGTGTGGCGTGGGTTGAGGTGTAGCGCTGTGGGAGTGGTGTGGGCAGTGGTGTAGTGCTGTGGGGGTGATGTGGGCAGTGGTGTAGCGCAGTGGGTGTGCTGTGGGCAGTGGTGTAGCGCAGTGGGAGTGGTGAGGGCATTGGAGTAGCGCTGAGGGAGTGGTGTGGGTTGTGGTGTAACGCAGTGGGAGTGGTGTGGGCAGTTGTGTAGCGCAGTGGGAGTGGTGTGGGCAGTGGTGTAGAGCTGTGGGGGTGGTGTGGGCAGTAGTGTAGCGCAGTGGTAGTGGTGTGGGCAGTGATGTATCGCAGTGGGAGTAGTGTGGGCAGATGTGTAGCGCAGTGGGAGTGGTGTGGGCAGTGGTGTAGCGCAGTGGGAGTGGTGTGGGCAGTGGTGTAGCGCTGAGGGAGTGGTGTGTGCAGTGGTGTTGCTCTGTGGGTGATGTGTGGGCAGTGGTGTAGTGCTGTGGGTCATGTGTGGGCAGCGGTGTAACGTTGTGGGAGTGTTGAAGGATGTGGTGTAGCGCTGTGGGAGTGGTGTGCGCAGTGTTGTAGCGCTGTGGCAGTGGTATAGGCAGTGGTGTAGCGATGTGGGAGTGCTGTGGGTGTGGTGTGGGCAGTGGTGTAGCGCTGTGGGACTGGTGTGGGCATTTGTCTAGCGCTGTAGGAGTGGTGTGGGCAGTGGTGTAGCGCTGTGGGAATGGTGTGTGTTGTGGTGTAGCGCTGTGGGAGTGGTGTGGGCAGTGGTGTAGTGCTGTGGGAGAGGTGTGGGCAGTGGTGTAGCGCTGTGGGAGTGGTGTGGGCAGTGGTGTAGTGCTGTGGGAGTGGTGTGGGTTGTGGTGTAGCGCTGTGGTGGTGTTGTGGGCAGTGGTGTAGCGCTGTGGGTGTGGCGTGGGTTGTGGTGTTGCGCTGTGGGAGTGGTGTGGGCAGTTGTCTAGTGCTGTGGGAGTGGTGTGGGCAGTGGTGTAGTGCTGTGGGAGTGCTGTGGGCAGTGGTGTAGCGCAGTGGGAGTGGTGAGGGCATTGGAGTAGCGCTGAGGGAGTGGTGTGGGTTGTGGTGTAGCGCTGTGGGAGTGGTGTGGGTTGTGGTGTAACGCAGTGGGAGTGGTGTGGGCAGTGGTGTAGAGCTGTGGGGGTGGTGTGGGCAGTAGTGTAGCGCAGTGGTAGTGGTGTGGGCAGTGATGTATCGCAGTGTGAGTGGTGTGGGCAGATGTGTAGCGCAGTGGGAGTGGTGTGGGCAGTGGTGTAGCGCAGTGGGAGTGGTGTGGGCAGTGGTGTAGCGCTGAGGGAGTGGTGTGTGCAGTGGTGTTGCTCTGTGGGTGATGTGTGGGCAGTGGTGTAGTGCTGTGTGTCATTTGTGGGCAGCGGTGTAACGTTGTGGGAGTGTTGAAGGATGTGGTGTAGCGCTGTGGGAGTGGTGTGCGCAGTGGTGTAGCGCTGTGGGAGTGTTGTGGGTGTGGTGTAGCGCTGTGGGAGTGGTGTGGGTTGTGGTGTATCGCTGTGGGAGTGGTGTGGGTTGTGGTGTAGCGCTGTGGGAGTTGTGTGGGTTGTGGTGTAGTGCTGTGGGAGTGGTGTGGGTTGTGGTGTATCGCTGTGGGAGTGGTGTGGGTTGTGGTGTAGCGCTGTGGGAGTGGTGTGGGTTGTGGTGTATCGCTGTGGGAGTGGTGTGGGTTGTGGTGTAGTGCTGTGGGAGTGGTGTGGGTTGTCGTTTAGTGCTGTGGGTGTGGTGTGGGCAGTGGTGTAGCGCTGTGGGAGTGATGTGGGCATTTGTCTAGCGCTGTGGGAGTGGTGTGGGTAATGGTGTAACGCTGTGGGTGTGGTGTGGGCAGTGGTGTAGTGGTGTGGGAGTGTTGTGGGCATTAGTGTAGCGCTGTGGGAGTGTTGTGGGCATTAGTATAGTGCTGTGGGTGTGGTGTGGGCAGTGGTGTAGCGCTGTGGGAGTGGTGTGGGCAGTGGTGTAGCGCTGTGGGAGTGGTGTGGGCAGTGGTGTAGCGCTGTGGGAGTGGTGTGAGCAGTGGTGTAGTGCTGTGGGAGTGGTGTGTGCTGGGGTGTAGCGCTGTTGGAGTGGTGTGGGCAGTGGTGTAGTGCTTTGGGACTGTGTTGGGCAGTGGTGTAACGCTGTGGGAGTGTTGTGTGCAGGGGTGTAGCGCTGTTGGAGTGGTGTGGGCTGTGGTGTAGCGCTGTGGGAGTGGTGTGGGCCGTGGTGTAGTTCTGTGGGAGAGGTGTGGGCAGTGGTGTAGCGCGGTGGCAGTGGTGTGGGCAGTGGTGTAGCGCTGTGGGAGTGGTGTGGGCAGTGGTGTACCGCTGTGGGAGTGGTGTGGGTTGTGTTGTAGCGCTGTGGTGGTGTTGTGGGCAGTGGTGTAGTGCTGTGAGAGAGGTGTGGCTAGTGGTGTAGCGCTGTGGGAGTGTTGTGGGCAGTTGTCTAGCGCTTTGGGAGTGGTGTGGGCAGTGGTGTAGCGCAGTGGGAGTGGTGAGGGCATTGGAGTAGCGCTGAGGGTGTGGTGTGGGTTGTGGTGTAGCGCTGTGGGAGTGGTGTGGGCAGTGGTGTAGTGCTGTGGGGGTGATGTGGGCAGTGGTGTAGCGCAGTGGGTGTGCTGTGGGCAGTGGTGTAGCGCAGTGGGAGTGGTGAGGGCATTGGAGTAGCGCTGAGGGAGTGGTGTGGGTTGTGGTGTAGCGCTGTGGGAGTGGTGTGGGTTGTGGTGTAACGCAGTGGGAGTGGTGTGGGCAGTGGTGTAGAGCTGTGGGGGTGGTGTGGGCAGTAGTGTAGCGCAGTGGTAGTGGTGTGGGCAGTGATGTATCGCAGTGGGAGTGGTGTGGGCAGATGTGTAGCGCAGTGGGAGTGGTGTGGGCAGTGGTGTAGCGCAGTGGGAGTGGTGTGTGCAGTGGTGTTGCTCTGTGGGTGATGTGTGGGCAGTGGTGTAGTGCTGTGTGTCATGTGTGGGCAGCGGTGTAACGTTGTGGGAGTGTTGAAGGATGTGGTGTAGCGCTGTGGGAGTGGTGTGGGTGTGGTGTGGGCAGTGGTGTAGTGCTGTGGGAGTGGTGTGGGCAGTGGTGTAGTGCTGTGGGAGAGGTGTGGGCAGTGGTGTAGCGCTGTGGGAGTGGTGTGGGCAGTGGTGTAGTGCTGTGGGAGTGGTGTGGGTTGTGGTGTAGCGCTGTGGTGGTGTTGTGGGCAGTGGTGTAGCGCTGTGGGACTGGTGTGGGCTGTGGTGCAGCGCTGAGGGAGTGGTGTGAGCAGTGGTGTAGTGCTGTGGGGGTGATGTGGGCAGTGGTGTAGCGCAGTGGGTGTGCTGTGGGCAGTGGTGTAGCGCAGTGGGAGTGGTGAGGGCATTGGAGTAGCGCTGAGGGAGTGGTGTGGGTTGTGGTGTAGCGCTGTGGGAGTGGTGTGGGTTGTGGTGTAACGTAGTGGGAGTGGTGTGGGCAGTGGTGTAGAGCTG
Source organism: Cetorhinus maximus (assembly GCF_964194155.1). Taxonomy (NCBI): domain Eukaryota; kingdom Metazoa; phylum Chordata; class Chondrichthyes; order Lamniformes; family Cetorhinidae; genus Cetorhinus; species Cetorhinus maximus. The sequence goes on from NW_027596596.1 coordinate 17,687, forward strand.
TGGGGGTGGTGTGGGCAGTAGTGTAGCGCAGTGGTAGTGGTGTGGGCAGTGATGTATCGCAATGGGAGTGGTGTGGGCAGATGTGTAGCGCAGTGGGAGTGGTGTGGGCAGTGGTGTAGCGCAGTGGGAGTGGTGTGGGCAGTGGTGTAGCGCAGTGGGAGTGGTGTGTGCAGTGGTGTTGCTCTGTGGGTGATGTGTGGGCAGTGGTGTAGTGCTGTGGGTCATTTGTGTGCAGCGGTGTAACGTTGTGGGAGTGTTGAAGGATGTGGTGTAGCGCTGTGGGAGTGGTGTGCGCAGTGGTGTAGCGCTGTGGGAGTGTTGTGGGTGTGGTGTAGCGCTGTGGGAGTGGTGTGGGTTGTGGTGTATCGCTGTGGGAGTGGTGTGGGTTGTGGTGTAGCGCTGTGGGAGTTGTGTGGGTTGTGGTGTAGTGCTGTGGGAGTGGTGTGGGTTGTGGTGTATCGCTGTGGGAGTGGTGTGGGTTGTGGTGTAGCGCTGTGGGAGTTGTGTGGGTTGTGGTGTAGTGCTGTGGGAGTGGTGTGGGTTGTGGTGTATCGCTGTGGGAGTGGTGTGGGTTGTGGTGTAGTGCTGTGGGAGTGGTGTGGGTTGTCGTTTAGTGCTGTGGGTGTGGTGTGGGCAGTGGTGTAGCGCTGTGGGAGTGATGTGGGCATTTGTCTAGCGCTGTGGGAGTGGTGTGGGTAATGGTGTAACGCTGTGGGTGTGGTGTGGGCAGTGGTGTAGTGCTGTGGGAGTGGTGTGGGTTGTGGTGTATCGCTGTGGGAGTGGTGTGGGCAGTGGTGTAGCGCGGTGGCAGTGGTGTGGGCCGTGGTGTAGCGCTGTGGGAGTGGTGTGGACAGTGGTGTAGCGCTGTGGGAGTGGTGTGGGCAGTGGTGTAGCGCTGTGGGAGTGGTGTGGGCCGTGGTGTAGTTCTGTGGGAGAGGTGTGGGCAGTGGTGTAGCGCGGTGGCAGTGGTGTGGGCCGTGGTGTAGCGCTGTGGGAGAGGTGTGGGCAGTGGTGTAGCGCGGTGGCAGTGATGTGGGCAGTGGTGTAGTGCTGTGGGAGTGGTGTGGGCAGTGGTGTACCGCTGTGGGAGTGGTGTGGGTTGTGTTGTAGCGCTGTGGTGGTGTTGTGGGCAGTGGTGTAGTGCTGTGAGAGAGGTGTGGCTAGTGGTGTAGCGCTGTGGGAGTGGTGTGGGCAGTTGTCTAGCGCTTTGGGAGTGGTGTGGGCAGTGGTGTAGCGCAGTGGGAGTGGTGAGGGCATTGGCGTAGCGCTGAGGGTGTGGTGTGGGTTGTGGTGTAGCGCTGTGGGAGTGGTGTGGGCAGTGGTGTAGCGCTGTGGGAATGGTGTGGACAGTGGTGTAGCGCTGTGGGAGTGGTGTGCGCAGTGTTGTAGCGCTGTGGGTGTGGTGTGGGTTGTGGTGTATCGCTGTGGGAGTGGTGTGGGTTGTGGTGTAGCGCTGTGGGAGTGGTGTGGGTTGTGGTGTAGTGCTGTGGGAGTGGTGTGGGTTGTGGTGTATCGCTGTGGGAGTGGTGTGGGTTGTGGTGTAGCGCTGTGGGAGTTGTGTGGGTTGTGGTGTAGTGCTGTGGGAGTGGTGTGGGTTGTGGTGTATCGCTGTGGGAGTGGTGTGGGTTGTGGTGTAGCGCTGTGGGAGTTGTGTGGGTTGTGGTGTAGTGCTGTGGGAGTGGTGTGGGTTGTGGTGTAGCGCTGTGGGAGTGGTGTGGGTTGTCGTTTAGTGCTGTGGGTGTGGTGTGGGCAGTGGTGTAGCGCTGTGGGAGTGGTGTGGGCAGTGGTGTAGCGCTGTGGGAGTGGTGTGAGCAGTGGTGTAGTGCTGTGGGAGTGGTGTGTGCTGGGGTGTAGCGCTGTTGGAGTGGTGTGGGCAGTGGTGTAGTGCTTTGGGACTGTGTTGGGCAGTGGTGTAATGCTGTGGTAGTGGTGTGTGCAGGGGTGTAGCGCTGTTGGAGTGGTGTGGGCTGTGGTGTAGCGCTGTGGGAGTGGTGTGGGCCGTGGTGTAGTTCTGTGGGAGAGGTGTGGGCAGTGGTGTAGCGCGGTGGCAGTGGTGTAGGCCGTGGTGTAGCGCTGTGGGAGAGGTGTGGGCAGTGGTGTAGCGCGGTGGCAGTGGTGTGGGCAGTGGTGTAGCGCTGTGGGAGTGGTGTGGGCAGTGGTGTACCGCTGTGGGAGTGGTGTGGGTTGTGTTGTAGCGCTGTGGTGGTGTTGTGGGCAGTGGTGTAGTGCTGTGAGAGAGGTGTGGCTAGTGGTGTAGCGCTGTGGGAGTGGTGTGGGCAGTTGTCTAGCGCTGTGGGAGTGGTGTGGGTTGTGGTGTAGCGCTGTGGGAGTGGTGTGGGCAGTGGTGTAGCGCTGTGTGAATGGTGTGGACAGTGGTGTAGCGCTGTGGGAGTGGTGTGGGCAGTTGTGTAGCGCAGTGGGAGTGGTGTGGGCAGTGGTGTATTGCTGTGGGAGTGGTGTGGGTTGTGGTGTATCGCTGTGGGAGTGGTGTGGGTTGTGGTGTAGTGCTGTGGGAGTGCTGTGGGTTGTGGTGCATCGCTGTGGGAGTTGTGTGGGTTGTGGTGTAGCGCTGTTCGTGTGTTGTGGGCAGTGGTGTAGCGCAAATGGAATGGTTTGGGCAGGGGTGTAGCGCTGTGGGAGTGGTGTGGGTTGTCGTTTAGTGCTGTGGGTGTGGTGTGGGCAGTGGTGTAGCGCTGTGGGAGTGATGTGGGCATTTGTCTAGCGCTGTGGGAGTGGTGTGGGCAGTGGTTTAGCGCTGTGGGAATGGTGTGTGTTGTGGTGTAGCGATGTGGGAGTGGTGTGGGCCGTGGTGAAGTGCTGTGGGAGTGGTGTGGGCCGTGGTCTAGCGCAGTGGGAGTGGTGTGGGCAGTGGTGTAGCGCTGTGGGAGTGGTGTGGGCAGTGGTGTAGCGCTGTGGGAGTGGTGTGGGCAGTGGTGTAGCGCTGTGGCAGTGGTGTGGGCAGTTGTGTAGCGCTGTGGGAATGGTGTGGGTTGTGGTGTAGAGCTGCGGGAGTGGTGTGGGCAGTGATGTAGCGCTGTGGGAGTGGTGTGGGCTGTGGTGCAGCGCTGTGGGAGTGGTAAAGGCAGTGGTGTAGCGCTGTGGGAGTGGCGTTGGCAGCGGTGTATCACTGCTGGAGTGTTTGGACAGTGGTGTAGCACTGTGGGAGTGATGTGGGCATTTGTCTAGCGCTGTGGGAGTGGTGTGGACAGTGGAGTAGCGCTGTGGGAGTGGTGTGGATATTGGTGTAGCGCAGTGGGAGTGGTGTGGGCAGTTGTGTAGCGCAGTGGGTGTGGTGTGAGTTGTGGTAAAGTGCTGTGGGTGATGTGTGGGCAGTGGTGTAACGTTCTGGGAGTGTTGTAGGATGTGGTGTAGAGCTGAGGGAGTGGTGTGGGCAGTGGTGTAGTGCCGTGGGAGTGGTGTGGGCAGTGATGTAGTGCTGCGGGAATGGTATGGGCAGTGGTGTAGTGCTATGGGTGTGGTGTGGGCAGTGGTGTAGTGCTGTGAGAGTTGTGTGGGCAGTGGTGTAGCGCTGTGGGAGTGGTGTGGGTTGTGGTGTAACGCTCTGGGAGTGGTGTGGACAGTGGTGAAGTGCTGTGGGAGTGGTGTGGGTTGTGGTGAAGCGATGTGGGAGTGATGTGTGTTGTGGTGTAGTGCTGTGGGAGTGGTGTGGGCAGTGGTGTAGCGCTGAGGGAGTGGTGTGTGCATTTGTGTAGTGACGTGGGAGTGGTGCTGGCAGAGGTGTAGTGCTGTGGGAGTGGTGTGGGTTGTGGTGAAGCGATGTGGGAGTGATGTGTGTTGTGGTGTAGCGCTGTGGGAGTGGTGTGGGCAGTGGTGTAGCGCTGTGGGAGTGGTGTGGGCAGTGGTGTAGCGCTGAGGGAGTGGTGTGTGCATTTGTGTAGTGACGTGGGAGTGGTGTGGGCAGTGGTGTAGCGCTGTGGGAGTGGTGTGGGCAGTGGTGTAGCGCTGTGGGAGTGGTGTGAGCAGTGGTGTAGTGCTGCGGAGATGATGTGGGCAGTGGTGTAGCGCAGTGGGAGTGTTGTGGGCAGTGGGTAGAGCTGCGGGAGTGGTGTGGGCAGTGTTGTAGCGCTGTGGGAGTGGTGTTGGCAGTGGTGTAGCGCTGTGGGAGTGGTGTGGGCAGTGGTGTAGCGCTGTGGGAGTGGTGTGGGCTGTGGTGCAGCGCTGTGGGAGTGGTAAAGGCAGTGGTGTAGTGCTGTGGGAGTGGTGTGGGCAGTGGTGTAGCGCTGTGGGAGTGGCGTTGGCAGCGGTGTATCACTGCTGGAGTGTTTGGACAGTGGTGTAGCACTGTGGGAGTGATGTGGGCATTTGTCTAGCGCTGTGGGAGTGGTGTGGACAGTGGAGTAGCGCTGTGGGAGTGGTGTGGATATTGGTGTAGCGCAGTGGGAGTGGTGTGGGCAGTTGTGTAGCGCAGTGGGTGTGGTGTGGGTTGTGGTAAAGTGCTGTGGGTGATGTGTGGGCAGTGGTGTAACGTTCTGGGAGTGTTGTAGGATGTGGTGTAGAGCTGAGGGAGTGGTGTGGGCAGTGGTGTAGTGCCGTGGGAGTGGTGTGGGCAGTGATGTAGTGCTGCGGGAATGGTATGGGCAGTGGTGTAGTGCTATGGGTGTGGTGTGGGCAGTGGTGTAGTGCTGTGAGAGTTGTGTGGGCAGTGGTGTAGCGCTGTGGGAGTGGTGTGGGTTGTGGTGTAACGCTCTGGGAGTGGTGTGGACAGTGGTGAAGTGCTGTGGGAGTGGTGTGGGTTGTGGTGAAGCGATGTGGGAGTGATGTGTGTTGTGGTGTAGCGCTGTGGGAGTGGTGTGGGCAGTGGTGTAGCGCTGAGGGAGTGGTGTGTGCATTTGTGTAGTGACGTGGGAGTGGTGCTGGCAGAGGTGTAGTGCTGTGGGAGTGGTGTGGGTTGTGGTGAAGCGATGTGGGAGTGATGTGTGTTGTGGTGTAGCGCTGTGGGAGTGGTGTGGGCAGTGGTGTAGCGCTGTGGGAGTGGTGTGGGTTGTGGTGTAACGCTCTGGGAGTGGTGTGGACAGTGGTGAAGTGCTGTGGGAGTGGTGTGGGTTGTGGTGAAGCGATGTGGGAGTGATGTGTGTTGTGGTGTAGCGCTGTGGGAGTGGTGTGGGCAGTGGTGTAGCGCTGAGGGAGTGGTGTGTGCATTTGTGTAGTGACGTGGGAGTGGTGCTGGCAGAGGTGTAGTGCTGTGGGAGTGGTGTGGGTTGTGGTGAAGCGATGTGGGAGTGATGTGTGTTGTGGTGTAGAGCTGTGGGAGTGGTGTGGGCAGTGGTGTAGTGCCGTGGGAGTGGTGTGGGCAGTGATGTAGTGCTGTGGGAGTGGCGTTGGCAGCGGTGTATCACTGCTGGATTGTTTGGACAGTGGTGTAGCACTGTGGGAGTGATGTGGGCATTTGTCTAGCGCTGTGGGAGTGGTGTGGACAGTGGAGTAGCGCTGTGGGAGTGGTGTGGATATTGGTGTAGCGCAGTGGGAGTGGTGTGGGCAGTTGTGTAGCGCAGTGGGTGTGGTGTGGGTTGTGGTAAAGTGCTGTGGGTGATGTGTGGGCAGTGGTGTAACGTTCTGGGAGTGTTGTAGGATGTGGTGTAGAGCTGAGGGAGTGGTGTGGGCAGTGGTGTAGTGCCGTGGGAGTGGTGTGGGCAGTGATGTAGTGCTGCGGGAATGGTATGGGCAGTGGTGTAGTGCTATGGGTGTGGTGTGGGCAGTGGTGTAGTGCTGTGAGAGTTGTGTGGGCAGTGGTGTAGCGCTGTGGGAGTGGTGTGGGTTGTGGTGTAACGCTCTGGGAGTGGTGTGGACAGTGGTGAAGTGCTGTGGGAGTGGTGTGGGTTGTGGTGAAGCGATGTGGGAGTGATGTGTGTTGTGGTGTAGAGCTGTGGGAGTGGTGTGGGCAGTGGTGTAGTGCTGTGGGAGTGGTGTGGGCAGTGGTGTAGCGCTGTGGGAGTGGCGTTGGCAGCGGTGTATCACTGCTGGAGTGTTTGGACAGTGGTGTAGCACTGTGGGAGTGATGTGGGCATTTGTCTAGCGCTGTGGGAGTGGTGTGGACAGTGGAGTAGCGCTGTGGGAGTGGTGTGGATATTGGTGTAGCGCAGTGGGAGTGGTGTGGGCAGTTGTGTAGCGCAGTGGGTGTGGTGTGGGTTGTGGTAAAGTGCTGTGGGTGATGTGTGGGCAGTGGTGTAACGTTCTGGGAGTGTTGTAGGATGTGGTGTAGAGCTGAGGGAGTGGTGTGGGCAGTGGTGTAGTGCCGTGGGAGTGGTGTGGGCAGTGATGTAGTGCTGCGGGAATGGTATGGGCAGTGGTGTAGTGCTATGGGTGTGGTGTGGGCAGTGGTGTAGTGCTGTGAGAGTTGTGTGGGCAGTGGTGTAGCGCTGTGGGAGTGGTGTGGGTTGTGGTGTAACGCTCTGGGAGTGGTGTGGACAGTGGTGAAGTGCTGTGGGAGTGGTGTGGGTTGTGGTGAAGCGATGTGGGAGTGATGTGTGTTGTGGTGTAGCGCTGTGGGAGTGGTGTGGGCAGTGGTGTAGCGCTGAGGGAGTGGTGTGTGCATTTGTGTAGTGACGTGGGAGTGGTGCTGGCAGAGGTGTAGTGCTGTGGGAGTGGTGTGGGTTGTGGTGAAGCGATGTGGGAGTGATGTGTGTTGTGGTGTAGCGCTGTGGGAGTGGTGTGGGCAGTGGTGTAGCGCTGTGGGAGTGGTGTGGGTTGTGGTGTAACGCTCTGGGAGTGGTGTGGACAGTGGTGAAGTGCTGTGGGAGTGGTGTGGGTTGTGGTGAAGCGATGTGGGAGTGATGTGTGTTGTGGTGTAGCGCTGTGGGAGTGGTGTGGGCAGTGGTGTAGCGCTGAGGGAGTGGTGTGTGCATTTGTGTAGTGACGTGGGAGTGGTGCTGGCAGAGGTGTAGTGCTGTGGGAGTGGTGTGGGTTGTGGTGAAGCGATGTGGGAGTGATGTGTGTTGTGGTGTAGAGCTGTGGGAGTGGTGTGGGCAGTGGTGTAGTGCCGTGGGAGTGGTGTGGGCAGTGATGTAGTGCTGCGGGAATGGTATGGGCAGTGGTGTAGTGCTATGGGTGTGGTGTGGGCAGTTGTGTAGCGCTGTGGAAGTGGTGTGGGCAGTTGTGTAGCGCTGTGGGAGTGGTGTGGGCAGTGGTGTAGTGCTGTGAGAGTTGTGTGGGCAGTGGTGTAGCGCTGTGGGAGTGGTGTGGGTTGTGGTGTAACGCTCTGGGAGTGGTGTGGACAGTGGTGAAGTGCTGTGGGAGTGGTGTGGGTTGTGGTGAAGCGATGTGGGAGTGATGTGTGTTGTGGTGTAGCGCTGTGGGAGTGGTGTGGGCAGTGGTGTAGCGCTGAGGGAGTGGTGTGTGCATTTGTGTAGTGACGTGGGAGTGGTGTGGGCAGTGGTGTAGCGCTGTGGGAGTGGTGTGGGCAGTGGTGTAGCGCTGTGGGAGTGGTGTGAGCAGTGGTGTAGTGCTGCGGAGATGATGTGGGCAGTGGTGTAGCGCAGTGGGAGTGTTGTGGGCAGTGGGTAGAGCTGCGGGAGTGGTGTGGGCAGTGTTGTAGCGCTGTGGGAGTGGTGTTGGCAGTGGTGTAGCGCTGTGGGAGTGGTGTGGGCAGTGGTGTAGCGCTGTGGGAGTGGTGTGGGCTGTGGTGCAGCGCTGTGGGAGTGGTAAAGGCAGTGGTGTAGTGCTGTGGGAGTGGTGTGGGCAGTGGTGTAGCGCTGTGGGAGTGGCGTTGGCAGCGGTGTATCACTGCTGGAGTGTTTGGACAGTGGTGTAGCACTGTGGGAGTGATGTGGGCATTTGTCTAGCGCTGTGGGAGTGGTGTGGATATTGGTGTAGCGCAGTGGGAGTGGTGTGGGCAGTTGTGTAGCGCAGTGGGTGTGGTGTGGGTTGTGGTAAAGTGCTGTGGGTGATGTGTGGGCAGTGGTGTAACGTTCTGGGAGTGTTGTAGGATGTGGTGTAGAGCTGAGGGAGTGGTGTGGGCAGTGGTGTAGTGCCGTGGGAGTGGTGTGGGCAGTGATGTAGTGCTGCGGGAATGGTATGGGCAGTGGTGTAGTGCTATGGGTGTGGTGTGGGCAGTGGTGTAGTGCTGTGAGAGTTGTGTGGGCAGTGGTGTAGCGCTGTGGGAGTGGTGTGGGTTGTGGTGTAACGCTCTGGGAGTGGTGTGGACAGTGGTGAAGTGCTGTGGGAGTGGTGTGGGTTGTGGTGAAGCGATGTGGGAGTGATGTGTGTTGTGGTGTAGCGCTGTGGGAGTGGTGTGGGCAGTGGTGTAGCGCTGAGGGAGTGGTGTGTGCATTTGTGTAGTGACGTGGGAGTGGTGCTGGCAGAGGTGTAGTGCTGTGGGAGTGGTGTGGGTTGTGGTGAAGCGATGTGGGAGTGATGTGTGTTGTGGTGTAGCGCTGTGGGAGTGGTGTGGGCAGTGGTGTAGCGCTGAGGGAGTGGTGTGTGCATTTGTGTAGTGACGTGGGAGTGGTGTGGGCAGTGGTGTAGAGCTGTGGGAGTGGTGTGGGCAGTGGTGTAGCCCTGTGGGAGTGGTGTGAGCAGTGGTGTAGTGCTGCGGAGATGATGTGGGCAGTGGTGTAGCGCAGTGGGAGTGTTGTGGGCAGTGGGTAGAGCTGCGGGAGTGGTGTGGGCAGTGGTGTAGCGCTGTGGGAGTGGTGTTGGCAGTGGTGTAGCGCTGTGGGAGTGGTGTGGGCAGTGGTGTAGCGCAGTGGGAGTGGTGTGGGCAGTGGTGTAGCGCTGTGGGAGTGGTGTGAGCAGAGGTGTAGCGCTGTGGGAGTGGTGTGGGCAGTCGTGTACCGCTGTGGTAGTGGTGTGGGCAGTGGTGTAGCGCTGTGGGAGTGGTGTGGGCATTGGTGTAACGCTGTGGGAGTGGTGTGGGCAGTGGTGTAGCGCTGTGCGAGTGGTGTGGACAGTGGAGTAGCGCTGTGGGAGTGGTGTGGATATTGGTGTTGCGCTTTGGGAGTGGTGTGGGCAGTGGTGTAGCGCAGTGGGAGTGGTGTGGGCAGTTGTGTAGTGCAGTGGGTGTGGTGTGGGTTGTGGTAAAGTGCTGTGGGTGATGTGTGGGCAGTGGTGTAACGTTCTGGGAGTGTTGTAGGATGTGGTGTAGAGCTGTGGGAGTGGTGTGGGCAGTGGTGTAGTGCCGTGGGAGTGGTGTGGGCAGTGATGTAGTGCTGCGGGAATGGTATGGGCAGTGGTGTAGTGCTATGGGTGTGGTGTGGGCAGTTGTGTAGCGCTGTGGAAGTGGTGTGGGCAGTTGTGTAGCGCTGTGGGAGTGGTGTGGGCAGTGGTGTAGTGCTGTGAGAGTTGTGTGGGCAGTGGTGTAGCGCTGTGGGAGTGGTGTGGGTTGTGGTGTAACGCTCTGGGAGTGGTGTGGACAGTGGTGAAGTGCTGTGGGAGTGGTGTGGGTTGTGGTGAAGCGATGTGGGAGTGATGTGTGTTGTGGTGTAGCGCTGTGGGAGTGGTGTGGGCAGTGGTGTAGCGCTGAGGGAGTGGTGTGTGCATTTGTGTAGTGACGTGGGAGTGGTGTGGGCAGTGGTGTAGCGCTGTGGGAGTGGTGTGGGCAGTGGTGTAGCGCTGTGGGAGTGGTGTGAGCAGTGGTGTAGTGCTGCGGAGATGATGTGGGCAGTGGTGTAGCGCAGTGGGAGTGTTGTGGGCAGTGGGTAGAGCTGCGGGAGTGGTGTGGGCAGTGTTGTAGCGCTGTGGGAGTGGTGTTGGCAGTGGTGTAGCGCTGTGGGAGTGGTGTGGGCAGTGGTGTAGCGCAGTGGGAGTGGTGTGGGCAGTGGTGTAGCGCTGTGGGAGTGGTGTGAGCAGAGGTGTAGCGCTGTGGGAGTGGTGTGGGCAGTCGTGTAGCGCTGTGGGAGTGGTGTGGGCAGTGGTGTAGCGCTGTGGGAGTGGTGTGGGCATTGGTGTAACGCTGTGGGAGTGGTGTGGGAACTGGTGTAGAGCTGTGGGACTGGTGTGGGCAGTGGTGTAGTGCTGCGGGGATGATGTGGGCCGTTGTGTGAGCTGCGGGATTTGTGTGGGCAGTGGTTTTGCGCTGTGGGAGTGGTGTGGGCAGTGGTGTAGCGCTGTGGGAGAGGTATGGTTGTGGTGTAGTGCTGTGGGAGTGCGGTGGGTTGTGGTTTTGCGCTGTGGGATTGGTGTGAGCAGTGGTGTAGCGCTGTGGGAGTTGTGTGGGCAGTGGTGTAGCGCTGTGGGAGTGGTGTGGTTTGTGGTGTAGTGCTGTGGGAGTGGTGTGGGCAGTGATGTAGTGCTGCGGGAATGGTATGGGCAGTGGTGTAGTGCTATGGGTGTGGTGTGGGCAGTGGTGTAGTGCTGTGAGAGTTGTGTGGGCAGTGGTGTAGCGCTGTGGGAGTGGTGTGGGTTGTGGTGTAACGCTCTGGGAGTGGTGTGGACAGTGGTGAAGTGCTGTGGGAGTGGTGTGGGTTGTGGTGAAGCGATGTGGGAGTGATGTGTGTTGTGGTGTAGCGCTGTGGGAGTGGTGTGGGCAGTGGTGTAGCGCTGAGGGAGTGGTGTGTGCATTTGTGTAGTGACGTGGGAGTGGTGCTGGCAGAGGTGTAGTGCTGTGGGAGTGGTGTGGGTTGTGGTGAAGCGATGTGGGAGTGATGTGTGTTGTGGTGTAGCGCTGTGGGAGTGGTGTGGGCAGTGGTGTAGCGCTGAGGGAGTGGTGTGTGCATTTGTGTAGTGACGTGGGAGTGGTGTGGGCAGTGGTGTAGAGCTGTGGGAGTGGTGTGGGCAGTGGTGTAGCCCTGTGGGCGTGGTGTGAGCAGTGGTGTAGTGCTGCGGAGATGATGTGGGCAGTGGTGTAGCGCAGTGGGAGTGTTGTGGGCAGTGGGTAGAGCTGCGGGAGTGGTGTGGGCAGTGGTGTAGCGCTGTGGGAGTGGTGTTGGCAGTGGTGTAGCGCTGTGGGAGTGGTGTGGGCAGTGGTGTAGCGCAGTGGGAGTGGTGTGGGCAGTGGTGTAGCGCTGTGGGAGTGGTGTGAGCAGAGGTGTAGCGCTGTGGGAGTGGTGTGGGCAGTCGTGTACCGCTGTGGGAGTGGTGTGGGCAGTGGTGTAGCGCTGTGGGAGTGGTGTGGGCATTGGTGTAACGCTGTGGGAGTGGTGTGGGCAGTGGTGTAGCGCTGTGCGAGTGGTGTGGACAGTGGAGTAGCGCTGTGGGAGTGGTGTGGATATTGGTGTTGCGCTTTGGGAGTGGTGTGGGCAGTGGTGTAGCGCAGTGGGAGTGGTGTGGGCAGTTGTGTAGTGCAGTGGGTGTGGTGTGGGTTGTGGTAAAGTGCTGTGGGTGATGTGTGGGCAGTGGTGTAACGTTCTGGGAGTGTTGTAGGATGTGGTGTAGAGCTGTGGGAGTGGTGTGGGCAGTGGTGTAGTGCCGTGGGAGTGGTGTGGGCAGTGATGTAGTGCTGCGGGAATGGTATGGGCAGTGGTGTAGTGCTATGGGTGTGGTGTGGGCAGTTGTGTAGCGCTGTGGAAGTGGTGTGGGCAGTTGTGTAGCGCTGTGGGAGTGGTGTGGGCAGTGGTGTAGTGCTGTGAGAGTTGTGTGGGCAGTGGTGTAGCGCTGTGGGAGTGGTGTGGGTTGTGGTGTAACGCTCTGGGAGTGGTGTGGACAGTGGTGAAGTGCTGTGGGAGTGGTGTGGGTTGTGGTGAAGCGATGTGGGAGTGATGTGTGTTGTGGTGTAGCGCTGTGGGAGTGGTGTGGGCAGTGGTGTAGCGCTGAGGGAGTGGTGTGTGCATTTGTGTAGTGACGTGGGAGTGGTGTGGGCAGTGGTGTAGCGCTGTGGGAGTGGTGTGGGCAGTGGTGTAGCGCTGTGGGAGTGGTGTGAGCAGTGGTGTAGTGCTGCGGAGATGATGTGGGCAGTGGTGTAGCGCAGTGGGAGTGTTGTGGGCAGTGGGTAGAGCTGCGGGAGTGGTGTGGGCAGTGTTGTAGCGCTGTGGGAGTGGTGTTGGCAGTGGTGTAGCGCTGTGGGAGTGGTGTGGGCAGTGGTGTAGCGCAGTGGGAGTGGTGTGGGCAGTGGTGTAGCGCTGTGGGAGTGGTGTGAGCAGAGGTGTAGCGCTGTGGGAGTGGTGTGGGCAGTCGTGTAGCGCTGTGGGAGTGGTGTGGGCAGTGGTGTAGCGCTGTGGGAGTGGTGTGGGCATTGGTGTAACGCTGTGGGAGTGGTGTGGGAACTGGTGTAGAGCTGTGGGACTGGTGTGGGCAGTGGTGTAGTGCTGCGGGGATGATGTGGGCCGTTGTGTGAGCTGCGGGATTTGTGTGGGCAGTGGTTTTGCGCTGTGGGAGTGGTGTGGGCAGTGGTGTAGCGCTGTGGGAGAGGTATGGTTGTGGTGTAGTGCTGTGGGAGTGCGGTGGGTTGTGGTTTTGCGCTGTGGGATTGGTGTGAGCAGTGGTGTAGCGCTGTGGGAGTTGTGTGGGCAGTGGTGTAGCGCTGTGGGAGTGGTGTGGTTTGTGGTGTAGTGCTGTGGGAGTGGTGCGGACAGTGGTGTAGTGTTGTGGGAGTGGTGTGAGCCGTGGTGTATCGCTGTGGGAGTGGTGCTGACAGTGGTGTAGTGCTGTGGGTGTGTTGTGGGCAGTGGTGTAGCGCTGTGGGAGCGGTGTGGGCAGTGGTGTAGCGCTGTGGTAGTGGTGTGGGCAGTGGTGTAGCGCTGTGGGAGTGGTGTGGGCAGTGGTGAGTGACGTGGGAGTGGTGTTGGCAGTGGTGTAGTGCTGTGGGAGTGGTGTGGGCAGTGGTGAGTGACGTGGGAGTGGCGTTGGCAGTGGTGTAGTGCTGTGGGAGTGGTGTGGGCAGTGGTGTAGTGCTGTGGGAGTGGTGTGGGCAGTGGTGTAACGCTGTGTGAGTGTTGTGGGATGTGGTGTAGCGCTGTGGGAGTGGTGTGGGCAGTGGTGTAGCGCTGTGGGAGTGGCAGTGGTGTAGTGCTGTAGCAAGAGTGCAGGCAGCTGTGTAGAGCTGCGGGAGTGGTGTGGGCAGTGGTATTGTGCTGTGGGCAGTGGTGTAGCACTGTGGGAGTGGTGTGGGCAGTGGTGTAGCGCTTTGGGAGTGCTATTGAAACAGTGCCCCCATCATAAACACTATATAAACAGTGCCCCCATCATAAACACTATATAAACAGTGCATCATCATAAACACTATATAAACAGAACCCCCATCATTAACACTATTTAAATAGTGCCCCCATCATAAACACTATTTAAACAGTGCCCACATCATAAACACTATATCAACATTGCCACCATCATAAACACTATATAAACAGTGCCCCCATCATAAACACTATATCAACATTGCCACCATCATAAACACTATTTAAACAGTGCCCCCATCATAAACACTATATGAACAGTTCCCCCATCATAAACACCATATAAACAGTGCCCCATCATAAACACTATATAAACAGTGCCACCAACATAAACACTATTTAAACAGTGCCCCCTTCATAAACACTATTTAAACAGTGCCCCATCATAAACACTATTTAATCAGTGCCCCATCATTAACACTACTTAAACAGTGCCCCCATCATAAACAGCATATAAACAGTGCCCCTATCATAAACACTAAATAAACAGTGCCCCCATCATAAACACTATATAAACAGTGCCCCCATCATAAACACTATATAAACTGTGCCCCATCATAAACACTATTTCAACAATGCCCCCATAATAAACACTATATAAACACTGCCCCATCATAAACAGTATTTAAACTGTGCCCCATCATAAACACTATTTAAACAATGCCCCCATCATAAACACTATATAAACATTGCCCGCTGCAAAAACCCTATTTAAACAGTGCCCCCATCATAAACACTAGTTAAACAGTGCCCTGATCATAAACACTATATAAACACTGCCCACATACACAAACACTACTTAAACAGTGCCCCCATCATAAACACTATATAAACAGTGCCCCCATCATAAACACTATATAAACAGTGCCCCCATCATAAACACTATATAAACTGTGCCCCATCATAAACACTATTTCAACAATGCCCCCATAATAAACACTATATAAACACTGCCCCATCATAAACAGTATTTAAACTGTGCCCCATCATAAACACTATTTAAACAATGCCCCCATCATAAACACTATATAAACATTGCCCGCTGCAAAAACCCTATTTAAACAGTGCCCCCATCATAAACACTAGTTAAACAGTGCCCTGATCATAAACACTATATAAACACTGCCCACATACACAAACACTACTTAAACAGTGCCCCCATCATAAACACTATTTAAACAGTGCCCCCATCATAAACAATATTCAAACAGTGCCCCCATCATAAACACTATATCAACATTGCCACCAACATAAACACTATATAAACAGTGCCCCATCATAAACACTATATAAACAGTGCCCCCATCATAAACACTATATAAACAGTTCCCCCTTCATAAACACTATTTAAACAGTCCCCCCATCATAAACACTATATAAACAGTGCCCCCATCATAAACACTATATAAATAGTGCCCCATCATAAACACTACATAAATAGTGCCCCCATCATAAACACTATATAAACAGAGCCCCCATCATAAACACTATATAAACAGTTCCCCATCATAAGCACTATATAAACCGAGTCCCCATCATAAACACTATAAAAAAAGTGCCCCCATCATAAACACTATATAAACAGACCCCCCATCATAGACACTATATAAACTATGCCCCCATCATAAACACTATATAAACGGTGCACACATCATAAACACTAATTAAACAGTGCCCCATAATAAACACTATATAAACAGTGCCCCATCATAAACACTATATAAACAGTGCCCCATCATAAACACTATTTGAACAGTGCCCCCATCATAAACACTATATAAACTGTGCCCCCATCATAAACACTATTTAAACAGGACCTCCATCATAAACACTATTTAAAAAGTGTCCCCATCATAAACACTATATAAACAGTGCCCCCATCAGAAACAATATATAAACAGTGCCCCCATCATAAAAACTATATAAACGGTGCACACATCATAAACTCTATATAAACAGTGCCCCATCATAAACACTATATAAACAGTGCCCACATCATAAACACTATTTAAACAGTGCCCCATCATAAACACTATTTAAACAGTGCCCCATTATAAACACTCTATAAACAGTGCCCCAATCATAAACACTATATAAACAGTGCAGCCATCATAAACGCTATTTAACAAGTGCCCCATCATAGACACTATATAAACCGTGCCCAAATCATAAACACTATATAAACTGTGCCCCATCATAAACACTATATAAACAGTGCCCCCATCATAAACACTATATAAACAGTGCCCCCATCATAAACACTATTTAAACCGTGCCCCAATCATAAACACTATATAAACTGTGCCCCATCATAAACACTATATAAACAGTGCCCCCATCATAAACACTATATAAACAGTGCCCCCATCATAAACACTATATAAACAGTGCCCCCATCATAAACACTACATAAGCAGTGCCCCCAGCATAAACACTATATAAACAGTGCCCCATCATAAACACTATATAAACAGTGTCCCCATCATAAACACTATTTAACCAGTGCCCCAACATAAACACTATTGAAACAGTGCCCCCATCATAAACACTATATAAACAGTGTCCCCATCATAAACACTATTTAACCAGTGCCCAACATAAACACTATTTAAACAGTGCCCCCATCATAAACACTATATACAAAGTGGCCCCATCATAAACACTATTTAAACAGTGCCCCCATCATAAACACTATATAAACAGTGCCCCATCATAAACACTATTTAAACAGTTCTCTCATCATAAACACTATTTTATCAGCGCCCCCATCATAAACACAATTTAAACAGTGCTCCCATCAAAAACACTATTTTAACAGTGCCCCCATCATAAACAATTTTTAAACAGTGCCCCCATCATAAACACTGTTTAAACAGTGCCCCCATCATAAACACTATATAAACAGTGCCCCCTTCATAAACAATATTTAAACTGTGCTCCATCATAAACACTATTTAAACAGTGCCCCCATCATAAAAACTATGTAGACAGTGCACCCATCATAAACACTATATAAACAGTGCCCCATCATAAACACTATTTAAACAGTTCCCACATCATAAAAACTAAATAAACAGTGCCACCATCATAAACACTATATAAACAGTGCCCCCATCATAAACACTATAAAACAGTGGCCCCGTCATAAACACTATATAAACAGAGAACCAATCATAAACACTATATAAACGGCGCCCCCATCATAAACACTATTTATACAGTGCCCCCATCATAAACACTATATAAACGGTGCCCACATCATAAACACTAAATAAACAGTGCCCCATCAAAAACAATATATAAACAGTGCTCCAATCATAAACACTATATAAACAGTGCCCCCATCATAAACACTATATAAACAGTGCCGCTATCATAAACACTATATGAACAGCGCCCCATCATAAACACTATTTAAACAGTGCCCACATCATAAACACTATATAAACAGTGCCACCAGCATTAAACCTATTTAAACAGTGCCCCCATCATAAACACTATTTAAACAGTGCCCACATCATAAACACTATATAAACACTGCCCCCATCAAATACACTTTTTAAACAGTGCCCCCATCATACACTCTATATAAACAGTGCCCCTTCATAAACACTATATAAACAGTGCCCCCATCATAAACACAATTAAAACAGTGCCCCCATCATTAACACTATTTAAACAGTGTCCCAGTCATAAACACTATATATAACAGTGCCCCATCATAAACCCTATATAAACAGTGCCCCATCATAAACAGTATATAAACAGTGCCCCCATCATAAACACTATATAAACAGTTAACCCATCATAAACACTATTTAAACATTGCCCCATCATAAACACTATATAAACAGTTCCCCCATCCTAAACACTATATAAACATTACCCCCATCATAAACACAATATAAACAGAGCCCCCATCATAGACACTATATAGACAGTGCCTCATCATAAACACTATATAAATGATGCACCCATCATAAACACTATATAAACACTGCCCCATCATAAATACTATATAAACAGTGCCCCCATCATAAACACTATATAAACAGTGCCCCATCATAAAGACTATATAAATAGTGCCCCCATTATAAACACTATTTATACAATGCCCCCTTCATAAACACTATTTGAACAGTGCCCCCATCTTAAACACTATTTAAACAGTGCCCCCATCATAAACACAATATAAACAGTGCCGACATCATAAACACTATATAAACAGTGCCCCATCATAAACACTATACAAACAGTCCCCCCATCATAAATACTTTATAAACAGTGCCCCCATCATAAACACTATATAGACAGACCGCCATCATAAACACTATATAAACAGTGCCCCCATCATAAACACTATATAAACAGTGCCCCCATCATAAACACTATATAAACAGTGCCACCATCATAAACACTATATAAACAGTGCTCCATCATAAACACTATATAAACAGTGCCCCCATCATAAACACTATATAAACGGTGCCCACATCATAAACACTATATAAACAATGCCCCATCAAAAACACTATATAAACAGTGCCCCCATCATAAACACTATATAAACAGTGCCGCTATCATAAACACTATATGAACAGCGCCCCATCATAAACACTATTTAAACAGTGCCCCCATCATAAACACTATATAAACAGTGCCACCAGCATTAACCCTATTTAAACAGTGCCCCCATCATAAACACTATTTAAACAGTGCCCACATCATAAACACTATATAAACACTGCCCCCATCAAATACACTATTTAAACAGTGCCCCCATCATACACTATATATAAACAGTGCCCCTTCATAAACACTATATAAACAGTGCCCCCATCATAACCACTATTAAAACAGTGCCCCCATCATCAACACTATTTAAACAGTGTCCCAATCATAAACACTATAGATAACAGTGCCCCATCATAAACCCTATATAAACAGTGCCCCATCATAAACAGTATATAAACAGTTCCCCCATCATAAACACTATATAAACAGTTAACCCATCATAAACACTATTTAAACATTGCCCCATCATAAACACTATATAAACAGTTCCCCCATCCTAAACACTATATAAACAGTACCCCCATCATAAACACAATATAAACAGAGCCACCATCATAGACATTATATAGACAGTGCCCCATCATAAACACTATATAAATGATGCACCATTCATAAACACTATATAAACAGTGCCCCATCATAAACACTATATAAACAGTGCCCCCATCATAAACACTATATAAACAGTGCCCCATCATAAACACTATATAAACAGTGCCCCCATTATAAACACTATTTAAACAGTGCCACCTTCATAAACACTATTTAAACAGTGCCCTACATAAACACTATATAAACAGAGCCCCCATCATAAACACTATATAAACAGTGCCCCATCATCAATACTATATAAACAGTGCTCCCATCATAAACACTATATAAACAGTGCATCATCATAAACACTATATAAACAGTACTACCATATTAAACACTATATAAACAGTGACCCATCTTAAACACTATTTAAACAGTGCCCCCATCATAAACACTATATAAAGAGTGCTCCCATTATAAACACTATATAAACAGTGCCGCATCATATACACTATTTAAACAGTGCCCCCCATCATAAACACTATATAAACAGTGCCCCCATCATAAACACTATATAAACAGTGCCCCCTTCATAAACACTATATAAACAGTGCCCCATCATAAACACTATATAAACAGTGCCCCCTTCATAAACACTATATAAACAGTGCCCCATCATAAACACTATATAATACAGTGCCCCCATCATAAACACTAGTTAAACATTGCCCTGATCATAAACACTGCATAAACAGAGCCCCCATCATAAACACTATATAAACAGTGCCCCCATCATAAACACTATATCAACAGTGTCCCCATCATAAACACTATTTAAACAGTGCCCCCATCATAAACACTATTTAAACAGTTCCCCCATCATAAACACTATATAAACAGTGCCCCCAATCATAAACACTAATTAAACTGTGCTCCATCATAAACACTATTTAAAAAGTGCCCCCATCTTAAACACTATTTAAACAGTGCACCCATCATAAACTCTATATAAACAGTGCCCCATCATAAACACTATTTAAACAGTTCCCACATCATTAAAACTATATAAACAGTGCCACTATCATAAACACTATTTAAACAGTGCCCCCTTCATAAACAGTATTTAAACAGTGCCCCCATCATAAACACTATTTAAACAGTTCCCACATCATAAACACTATGTAAACAGTGCCCCCATCATGAACACTATTTAAACAGTGCCCCCATCATGAACACTATATAAACAGTGCCCCCATCATAGACACTATATAAACAGTGCCCCCATCATAAAAACTATATCAACAGTGCCCCATCATAAACACTATAGAAACAGTGCCCCCATCATAAACACTATATAAACCGTGCCCCCATCATAAACTCTATTTAAAAAGTGCCCCCGTCTTAAAAACGATTTAGGCAGTGCCCCATCATAAGCACTATATAAACAGTGCCCCCATCATAAACACTATATAAACAGTGCCCCCATCATAAACACTATATAAACAGTGACCCCATCATAAACACTATATAAACACTGCACCCATCATAAACACTATATAAACAGTGCCCTCATCATAAACACTATATAAACAGTGCCACAATCATAAACACTATTTAAACAGTGCCCCATCATAAACACTATTTAAACCGTGCCCCCATCATAAACACTACACAAACAGTGCCCCAATCATAAACAATATATAAACAGTGCCCCATCATAAACTCTATATAAACAGTGCCCCCATTATAAACACTATATAAACAGTGCCCCATCATCAATACTATATAAACAGTGCTCCCATCACAAACACTATATAAACAGTGCACCATCATAAACACTTTATAAACAGTACTCCCATCATAAACACTATATAAACAGTGACCCATCTTAAACACTATTTAAACAGTGCCCCCATCATAAACACTATATAAACAGTGCTCCCATTATAAACACTATATAAACAGTGCCCCATCATATACACTATTTAAATAGTGCCCCCATCATAAACACTATATAAACAGTGCCCCCATCATAAACACTATATAATAGTGTCCCCTTCATAAACACTATATAAACAGTGCCCCATCATAAACACTATATAATACAGTGCCCCCATCATAAACACTATATAAACTGTGCCCCATCATAAACACTATTTAAACAATGCACCCATTATAAACACTATATAAACACTGCCCCATCATAAACAGTATTTAAACTGTGCCCCATCATAAACACTATTTATACAATGCCCCCATCATAAACACTATATAAACAGTGCCCGCAGCATAAACCCTATTTAAACAGTGCCCCCATCATAAACACTAGTTAAACATTGCCCTGATCATAAACACTGTATAAACAGAGCCCTCATCATAAACACTATATAAACAGAGCCCCCATCATAAACACTATATCAACAGTGCCCCCATCATAAACACTATTTAAACAGTGCCCCCATCATACACACTATTTAAACAGTTCCCCCATCATAAACACTATATAAACAGTGCCCCCAATCATAAACACTAATTAAACTGTGCTCCATCATAAACACTATTTAAAGAGTGCCCCCATCTTAAACACTATTTAAACAGTGCACCCATCATAAACTCTATATAAACAGTGCCCCATCATAAACACTAATTAAACAGTTCCCACATCATAAAAACTATATAAACAGTGCCACTATCATAAACACTATTTAAACAGTGCCCCCTTCATAAACACTATTTAAACAGTGCCCCCATCATAAACACAATTTAAACAGTGCCCACATCATAAACACTATTTAAACAGTGCCCCCATCATGAACACTATTTAAACAGTGTCCCCATCATTAACACTATATAAACAGAGCCCCCATCATAAACACTATATAAACAGTGCCCCATCATAAACACTATATCAACAGTGTCCCCATCATAAACACTATTTAAACAGTGCCCCCATCATAAACACTATTTAAACATTTCCCCCATCATAAACACTATATAAACAGTGCCCCCATCATAAACACTAATTATACTGTGCTCCATCATAAACACTATTTAAAAAGTGCCCCCATCATAAACACTATTTAAACAGTGCACCCATCATAAACTCGATATAAACAGTGCCCCATCATAAACACTATTTAAACAGTTCCCACATCATAAAAACTATATAAACAGTGCCACTATCATAAACACTATATAAACAGTGCACCATCATGAACACTATATAAACAGTGCCCTCTTCATAAACACTATATAAACCGTGCCCCCATCATAAATACTATATACACAGTGCTCCCATCATAAACACTATATAAACAGTGACCCCATCATAAACACTATATAAGCAGTGCCCCCATCATAAACAATATATAAACAGTGCCCCCATCATAAACACTATTTAAACAGTGCCCCCATCATAAACACTATTTAAACATTTCCCCCATCATAAACACTATATAAACAGTGCCCCCATCATAAACACTAATTAAACTGTGCTCCATCATAAACACTATTTAAAAAGTGCCCCCGTCATAAACAGTATTTAAACAGTGCACCCATCATAAACTCGATATAAACAGTGCCCCATCATAAACACTATTTAAACAGTTCCCACATCATAAAAACTATATAAACAGTGCCAAAGTCATAAACACTATATAAACAGTGCACCATCATAAACACTATATAAACAGTGCCCCATCATAAACACTATATAATACAGTGCCCCCATCATAAACACTAGTTAAAATTTGCCCTGATCATAAACACTGCATAAACAGAGCCCCCATCATAAACACTATATAAACAGTGCCCCCATCATAAACACTATATCAACAGTGTCCCCATCATAAACACTATTTAAACAGTGCCCCCATCATAAACACTATTTAAACAGTTCCCCCATCATAAACACTATATAAACAGTGCCCCCAATCATAAACACTAATTAAACTGTGCTCCATCATAAACACTATTTAAAAAGTGCCCCCATCTTATACACTATTTAAACAGTGCACCCATCATAAACTCTATATAAACAGTGCCCCATCATAAACACTATTTAAACAGTTCCCACATCATAAAAACTATATAAACAGTGCCACTATCATAAACACTTTTTAAACAGTGCCCCCTTCATAAACAGTATTTAAACAGTGCCCCCATCATAAACACTATTTAAACAGTTCCCACATCATAAACACTATTTAAACAGTGCCCCCATCATGAACACTATTTAAACAGTGCCCCCATCATTAACACTATATAAACAGTGCCCCCATCATAGACACTATATAAACAGTGCCCCCATCATAAAAACTATATCAACAGTGCCCCATCATAAACACTATATAAACAGTGCCCCCATCATAAACACTATATAAACAGTGCCCCCATCATAAACTCTATTTAAAAAGTGCCCCCGTCTTAAAAACGATTTAGACAGTGCCCCATCATAAACACTATATAAACAGTGCCCCCATCATAAACACTATATAAACAGTGCCCCCATCATAAACACTATATAAACAGTGACCCCATCATAAACACTATATAAACACTGCACCCATCATAAACACTATATAAACAGTGCCCCCATCATAAACACTATATAAACAGTGCCACAATCATAAACACTATTTAAACAGTGCCCCATCATAAACACTATTTAAACCGTGCCCCCATCATAAACACTACACAAACAGTGCCCCAATCATAAACAATATATAAACAGTGCCCCATCATAAACTCTATATAAACAGTGCCCCCATCATAAACACTATATAAAAAGTGCCCCATCATCAATACTATATAAACAGTGCTCCCATCACAAACACTATATAAACAGTGCACCATCATAAACACTTTATAAACAGTACTCCCATCATAAACACTATATAAACAGTGACCCATCTTAAACACTATTTAAACAGTGCCCCCATCATAAACACTATATAAACAGTGCTCCCATTATAAACACTATATAAACAGTGCCCCATCATATACACTATTTAAATAGTGCCCCCATCATAAACACTATATAAACAGTGCCCCCATCATAAACACTATATAAACAGTGTCCCCTTCATAAACACTATATAAACAGTGCCCCATCATAAACACTATATAATACAGTGCCCCCATCATAAACACTATATAAACTGTGCCCCATCATAAACACTATTTAAACAATGCACCCATTATAAACACTATATAAACACTGCCCCATCATAAACAGTATTTAAACTGTGCCCCATCATAAACACTATTTATACAATGCCCCCATCATAAACACTATATAAACAGTGCCCGCAGCATAAACCCTATTTAAACAGTGCCCCCATCATAAACACTAGTTAAACATTGCCCTGATCATAAACACTGTATAAACAGAGCCCTCATCATAAACACTATATAAACAGAGCCCCCATCATAAACACTATATCAACAGTGCCCCCATCATAAACACTATTTAAACAGTGCCCCCATCATAAACACTATTTAAACATTTCCCCCATCATAAACACTATATAAACAGTGCCCCCAATCATAAACACTAATTAAACTGTGCTCCATCATAAACACTATTTAAAGAGTGCCCCCATCTTAAACACTATTTAAACAGTGCACCCATCATAAACTCTATATAAACAGTGCCCCATCATAAACACTAATTAAACAGTTCCCACATCATAAAAACTATATAAACAGTGCCACTATCATAAACACTATTTAAACAGTGCCCCCTTCATAAACACTATTTAAACAGTGCCCCCATCATAAACACAATTTAAACAGTGCCCACATCATAAACACTATTTAAACAGTGCCCCCATCATGAACACTATTTAAACAGTGTCCCCATCATTAACACTATATAAACAGTGCCCCCATCATAAACACTATATAAACAGTGCCCCATCATAAACACTATATCAACAGTGTCCCCATCATAAACACTATTTAAACAGTGTCCCCATCATAAACACTATTTAAACAGTGCCCCCATCATAAACACTAATTATACTGTGCTCCATCATAAACACTATTTAAAAATTGCCCCCATCATAAACACTATTTAAACAGTGCACCCATCATAAACTCGATATAAACAGTGCCCCATCATAAACACTATTTAAACAGTTCCCACATCATAAAAACTATATAAACAGTGCCACTATCATAAACACTATATAAACAGTGCACCATCATGAACACTATATAAACAGTGCCCTCTTCATAAACACTATATAAACCGTGCCCCCATCATAAATACTATATACACAGTGCTCCCATCATAAACACTATATAAACAGTGACCCCATCATAAACACTATATAAGCAGTGCCCCCATCATAAACAATATATAAACAGTGCCCCCATCATAAACACTATTTAAACAGTGCCCCCATCATAAACACTATTTAAACATTTCCCCCATCATAAACACTATATAAACAGTGCCCCCATCATAAACACTAATTAAACTGTGCTCCATCATAAACACTATTTAAAAAGTGCCCCCGTCATAAACACTATTTAAACAGTTCCCACATCATAAAAACTATATAAACAGTGCCAAAGTCATAAACACTATATAAACAGTGCACCATCATAAACACTATATAAACAGTGCCCCATCATAAACACTATATAAACAGTGCCCTCATCATAAACACTATATAAACCGTGCCCCCATCATAAACACTATATAAACAGCGCTCCCATTATAAACACTATATAAACAGTGACCCCATCATAAACACTATATAAGCAGTGCCCCCATCATAAACACAATATAAACAGTGCCCCCAACATAAACACTATATAAACAGTGCCCCCATCCTAAACACTATATAAACAGTGCCCCCATCGTAAACTCTATATAAACAGTG
Source organism: Cetorhinus maximus (assembly GCF_964194155.1). Classification (NCBI taxonomy): domain Eukaryota; kingdom Metazoa; phylum Chordata; class Chondrichthyes; order Lamniformes; family Cetorhinidae; genus Cetorhinus; species Cetorhinus maximus. Next base: position 42,753 of record NW_027596596.1, read on the forward strand.
CCCCCATCATAAACACTATTTAAACAGTGCCCCATCATAAACACTATTTAAACATTGCCACATCATAAACACTATTAAAACAGTGCCCTATCATAAACACTATTTAAACAGTGCTCCCATCATAAACACTATTTAAAAAGTGCCCCCATCATGAACACTATTTAAACAGTGCTTGATCATAAACACTATTTAAACAGAGCCCCCATCATAAACACTATATAAACAGTGCCCCCATCATAAACACTATATAAACAGTGCCCCATCATAAACACTATATAAACAGTTCCCCATTCATAAACACAATATAAACAGTGCCCCCATCATAAACACTATATAAACAGTGCCCCCATCATAAACTCTATTTAAACAGTGCCCCCATCATAAACACGATTTAGACAGTGCCCCATCATAAACACTATATAAACAGAGCCCCCATCATAAACACTATATAAACAGTGCCCCATCATCAATACTATATAAACAGTGCTCCCATCATAAACACTATATAAACAGTGACCCATCTTAAACACTATTTAAACAGTGCCCCCATCATAAACACTATATAAACAGTGCTCCCATTATAAACACTATATAAACAGTGCCCCATCATAAACACTATTTAAACAGTGCCCCCATCATTACCACTATATAAACAGTGCCCCCATCATAAACACTATATAAACAGTGCCCCCTTCATAAACACTATATAAACAGTGCCCCATCATAAACACTATATAATACAGTGTCCCCATCATAAACACTATATAAACTGTGCCCCAACATAAACACTATTTAAACAATACCCCCATCATAAACACTATATAAATACTGCCCCATCATAAACAGTATTTAAACTGTGCCCAATCATAAACACTATTTAAACAATGCCCCCATCATAAACAAAATATAAACAGTGCCCGCAGCATAAACCCTATTTAAACAGTGCCCCCATCATAAACACTAGTTAAACATTGCCCTGATCATAAACAATATATAAACACTGCCCCCATACACAAACACTATTTAAACAGTGCCCCCATCCTAAACAGTATATAAACAGTGCCCCATCATAAACACTATATAAACAGTGCCCCCATCATAAACACTATTTAAATAGTGCCCCCATCATAAACACTATATAAACAGTGGCCCCATCATAAACACTATTTAAACAGCTCCCCCCTCATAAACACTATATAAACAGTTAACCCATCATAAACACTATTTAAACATTGCCCCCATCATAAACACTATATAAACAGTTCCCCCATCATTAACACTATATAAAAGGTGCCCCCATCATAAACACTATATAAACAGAGCCCCCATCATAGACACTATATAGACAGTGCCCCATCATAAACACTATATAAACGGTGCACCCATCATAGACACAATATAAACACTGCCCCATCATAAACACTATATAAACAGTGCCCCCATCATAAACACTATATAGACAGTGCCCCATCATAAACACCATATAAACAGTGCCCCCATTATAAACACTATTTAAACAGTGCCCCATCATAAACACTATTTAAACAGTGCCCCCATCATAAACACTATATAAGCAGTGCCCCCATCATAAACAATATATAAACAGTGCCCCCATCATAAACACTATTTAAACAGTGCCCCCATCATAAACACTATTTAAACATTTCCCCCATCATAAACACTATATAAACAGTGCCCCCATCATAAACACTAATTAAACTGTGCTCCATCATAAACACTATTTAAAAAGTGCCCCCGTCATAAACAGTATTTAAACAGTGCACCCATCATAAACTCGATATAAACAGTGCCCCATCATAAACACTATTTAAACAGTTCCCACATCATAAAAACTATATAAACAATGCCAAAGTCATAAACACTATATAAACAGTGCACCATCATAAACACTATATAAACAGTGCCCCATCATAAACACTATATAAACAGTGCCCTCATCATAAACACTATATAAACCGTGCCCCCATCATAAACACTATATAAACAGCGCTCCCATTATAAACACTATATAAACAGTGACCCCATCATAAACACTATATAAGCAGTGCCCCCATCATAAACACAATATAAACAGTGCCCCCAACATAAACACTATATAAACAGTGCCCCCATCCTAAACACTATATAAACAGTGCCCCCATCGTAAACTCTATATAAACAGTGCCCCCATCATAAACACTATTTAAACAGTGCCCCATCATAAACACTATTTAAACATTGCCACATCATAAACACTATTAAAACAGTGCCCTATCATAAACACTATTTAAACAGTGCTCCCATCATAAACACTATTTAAAAAGTGCCCCCATCATGAACACTATTTAAACAGTGCTTGATCATAAACACTATTTAAACAGAGCCCCCATCATAAACACTATATAAACAGTGCCCCCATCATAAACACTATATAAACAGTGCCCCATCATAAACACTATATAAACAGTTCCCCATTCATAAACACAATATAAACAGTGCCCCCATCATAAACACTATATAAACAGTGCCCCCATCATAAACTCTATTTAAACAGTGCCCCCATCATAAACACGATTTAGACAGTGCCCCATCATAAACACTATATAAACAGAGCCCCCATCATAAACACTATATAAACAGTGCCCCATCATCAATACTATATAAACAGTGCTCCCATCATAAACACTATATAAACAGTGACCCATCTTAAACACTATTTAAACAGTGCCCCCATCATAAACACTATATAAACAGTGCTCCCATTATAAACACTATATAAACAGTGCCCCATCATAAACACTATTTAAACAGTGCCCCCATCATTACCACTATATAAACAGTGCCCCCATCATAAACACTATATAAACAGTGCCCCCTTCATAAACACTATATAAACAGAGCCCCATCATAAACACTATATAATACAGTGTCCCCATCATAAACACTATATAAACTGTGCCCCAACATAAACACTATTTAAACAATACCCCCATCATAAACACTATATAAATACTGCCCCATCATAAACAGTATTTAAACTGTGCCCAATCATAAACACTATTTAAACAATGCCCCCATCATAAACAAAATATAAACAGTGCCCGCAGCATAAACCCTATTTAAACAGTGCCCCCATCATAAACACTAGTTAAACATTGCCCTGATCATAAACAATATATAAACACTGCCCCCATACACAAACACTATTTAAACAGTGCCCCCATCCTAAACAGTATATAAACAGTGCCCCATCATAAACACTATATAAACAGTGCCCCCATCATAAACACTATTTAAATAGTGCCCCCATCATAAACACTATATAAACAGTGGCCCCATCATAAACACTATTTAAACAGCTCCCCCCTCATAAACACTATATAAACAGTTAACCCATCATAAACACTATTTAAACATTGCCCCCATCATAAACACTATATAAACAGTTCCCCCATCATTAACACTATATAAAAGGTGCCCCCATCATAAACACTATATAAACAGAGCCCCCATCATAGACACTATATAGACAGTGCCCCATCATAAACACTATATAAACGGTGCACCCATCATAGACACAATATAAACACTGCCCCATCATAAACACTATATAAACAGTGCCCCCATCATAAACACTATATAGACAGTGCCCCATCATAAACACCATATAAACAGTGCCCCCATTATAAACACTATTTAAACAGTGCCCCATCATAAACACTATTTAAACAGTGCCCCCATCATAAACACTATTTAAACATTTCCCCCATCATAAACACTATATAAACAGTGCCCCCATCATAAACACTAATTATACTGTGCTCCATCATAAACACTATTTAAAAAGTGCCCCCATCATAAACACTATTTAAACAGTGCACCCATCATAAACTCGATATAAACAGTGCCCCATCATAAACACTATTTAAACAGTTCCCACATCATAAAAACTATATAAACAGTGCCACTATCATAAACACTATATAACCATTGCACCATCATAAACACTATATAAACAGTGCCCTCATCATAAACACTATATAAACCGTGCCCCCATCAAAAATACTATATACACAGTGCTCCCATCATAATCACTATATAAACTGTGACCCCATCATAAACACTATATAAGCAGTGCCCCCATCACAAACAATATATAAACAGTGCCCCCATCATAAACGCTATTTAAACAGTGCCCCCATCATAAACACTATTTAAACATTTCCCCCATCATAAACACTATATAAACAGTGCCCCCATCATAAACACTAATTAAACTGTGCTCCATCATAAACACTATTTAAAAAGTGCCCCTGTCATAAACAGTACTTAAACAGTGCACCCATCATAAACTCGATATAAACAGTGCCCCATCATAAACACTATTTAAACAGTTCCCACATCATAAAAACTATATAAACAGTGCCACTGTCATAAACACTATATAAACAGTGCACCATCATAAACACTATATAAACAGTGCCCCATCATAAACACTATATAAACAGTGCCCTCATCATAAACACTATATAAACCGTGCCCCCATCATAAACACTATATAAACAGCGCTCCCATTATAAACAATATATAACAGTGACCCCATCATAAACACTATATAAGCAGTGCCCCCATCATAAACACAATATAAACAGTGCCCACATCATAAACACTATATAAACAGTGCCCCCATCCTAAACACTATATAAACAGTGCCCCCATCGTAAACTCTATATAAACAGTGCCCCCTTCATAAACACTATTTAAACAGTGCCCCATCATAAACACTATTTAAACATTGCCACATCATAAACACTATTAAAAAAGTGCCCTATCATAAACACTATTTAAACAGTGCTCCCATCATAAACACTATTTAAAAAGTGCCCCCATCATGAACACTATTTAAACAGTGCTTGATCATAAACACTATTTAAACAGAGCCCCCATCATAAACACTATATAAACAGTGCCCCCATCATAAACACTATATAAACAGTGCCCCATCATAAACACTATATAAACAGTTCCCCATTCATAAACACAATATAAACAGTGCCCCCATCATAAACACTATATAAACAGTGCCCCCATCATAAACTCTATTTAAACAGTGCCCCCATCATAAACACGATTTAGACAGTGCCCCATCATAAACACTATATAAACAGAGCCCCCATCATAAACACTATATAAACAGTGCCCCATCATCAATACTATATAAACAGTGCTCCCATCATAAACACTATATAAACAGTGACCCATCTTAAACACTATTTAAACAGAGCCCCCATCATAAACACTATATAAACAGTGCTCCCATTATAAACACTATATAAACAGTGCCCCATCATAAACACTATATAAACAGTGCCCCCTTCATAAACACTATACAATACAGTGCCCCATCATAAACACTATATAATACAGTGTCCCCATCATAAACACTATATAAACTGTGCCCCATCATAAACACTATTTAAACAATGCCCCCATCATAAACACTATATAAATACTGCCCCATCATAAACAGTATTTAAACTGTGCCCCATCATAAACACTATTTAAACAATGCCCACATCATAAACAATATATAAACAGTGCCCGCAGCATAAACCCTATTTAAACAGTGCCCCCATCATAAACACTAGTTAAACATTGCCCTGATCATAAACAATATATAAACACTGCCCCCATACACAAACACTATTTAAACAGTGCCCCCATCCTAAACAGTAAATAAACAGTGCCCCAACATAAACACTACATAAACAGTGCCCCCATCATAAACACTATTTAAATAGTGCCCCCATCATAAACACTATATAAACAGTGGCCCCATCATAAACACTATTTAAACAGCTCCCCCCTCATAAACACTATATAAACAGTTAACCCATCATAAACACTATTTAAACATTGCCCCCATCATAAACACTATATAATCAGTTCCCCCATAATTAACACTATATAAAAGGTGCCCCCATCATAAACCCTATATAAACAGAGCCCCCATCATAGACACTATATAGGCAGTGCCCCATCATAAACACTATATAAACGGTGCACCCATCATAGACACAATCTAAACACTGCCCCATCATAAACACTATATAAACAGTGCCCCCATCATAAACACTATATAGACAGTGCCCCATCATAAACACCATATAAACAGTGCCCCCATTATAAACACTATTTAAACAGTGCCCCATCATAAACACTATTTAAACAGTGCACCCTTCATAAACACTATTTAAACAGTGCCCCCTTAATAAACACTATTTAAACAGTGCCCACATCATAAACACTTTTTAAACAGTGCCCCCATCATGAACACTATTTAAACAGTACCTGCATCATAAACACTAATTAAACAGTGCCCCCATTATAAACACTATATTAACAGTGCCCCCATCATAAACACTATATAAACAGTGCCCACATCATAAACACTATATCAACAGTGTCCCCATCATAAACACTATTTAAACAGTGCCCCCATCATAAACACTATTTAAACAGTTCCCCCATCATAAACACTATATAAACAGTGCCCCCATTATAAACACTATTTAAACTGTGCTCCATCATAAACACTATTTAAACAGTGCACCCATCATAAACTCTACATAAACAGTGCCCCATCACAAACACTATTTAAACAGTTCCCACATCAGAAAAATTATATAAACAGTGCCACCAACATAAACACTATATAAACAGTGGACCATCATAAACAATATATAAACAGTGCCCCCATCATAAATACTATTTAAACAGTGCGCCCATCATAAACACTATTTAAACATTTCCCCCATCATAAACACTATATAAACAGTGCCCCCATCATAAACACTAATTAAACTGTGCTCCATCATAAACACTATTTAAAAAGTGCCCCCGTCATAAACAGTATTTAAACAGTGCACACATCATAAACTCGATATAAACAGTGCCCCATCATAAACACTATTTAAACAGTTCCCACATCATAAAAACTATATAAACAGTGCCACTGTCATAAACACTATATAAACAGTGCACCATCATAAACACTATATAAACAGTGCCCCATCATAAACACTATATAAACAGTGCCCTCATCATAAACACTATATAAACCGTGCCCCCATCATAAACACTATATAAACAGCGCTCCCATTATAAACACTATATAAACAGTGACCCCATCATAAACACTATATAAGCAGTGCCCCCATCATAAACACAATATAAACAGTTCCCCCATCATAAACACTATATAATTAGTGCCCCCATCATAAACACTATATAAACAGTGCCCCCATCATAAACTCTATATAAACAGTGCCCTATCATAAACACTATTTAAACAGTGCTCCCATCATAAACACTATTTAAAAAGTGCCCCCATCATAAACACTATTTAAACAGTGCTTGATCATAAACACTATTTAAACAGAGCCCCCATCATAAACACTATATAAACAGTGCCCCCATCATAAACACTATATAAACAGAGCACCCATCATAAACACTATATAAACAGTTCCCGATTCATAAACACAATATAAACAGTGCCCCCATCATAAACACTATATAAACAGTGCCCCCATCATAAACTCTATTTAAACAGTGCCCCCATCATAAACACGATTTAGACAGTGCCCCATCATAAACACTATATAAACAGAGCCCCCATCATAAACACTATATAAACAGTGCCCCATCATCAATTCTATATAAACAGTGCTCCCATCATAAACACTATATAAACAGTTTCCCATCTTAAACACTATTTAAACAGTGCCCCCATCATAAACACTATATAAACAGTGCTCCCATTATAAACACTATATAAACAGTGCCCCATCATAAACACTATATAAACAGTGCCCCCTTCATAAACACTATATAAACAGTGCCCCATCATAAACACTATATAATACAGTGTCCCCATCATAAACACTATATAAACTGTGCACCATCATAAACACTATTTAAACAATGCCCCCATCATAAACACTATATAAACACTACCCCATCATAAACAGTATTTATACTGTGCCCCATCATAAACACTATTTAAACAATGCCCCCATCATAAACACAATATAAACAGTGCCCGCAGCATAAATCTTATTTAAACAGTGCCCCCATCATAAACACTAGTTAAACATTGCCCTGATCATAAACAATATATAAACACTGCCCCCATACACAAACACTATTTAAACAGTGCCCCCATCCTAAACAGTATATAAACAGTGCCCCATCATAAACACTATATAAACAGTGCCCCCATCATAAACACTATTTAAATAGTGCCCCCATCATAAACACTATATAAACAGTGGCCCCATCATAAACACTATTTAAACAGTTCCCCCCTCATAAACACTATATAAACAGTTAACCCATCATAAACACTATTTAAACATTGCCCCCATCATAAACACTATACAAACAGTGCCCCCATCATTAACACTATATAAAAGTGCCCCCATCATAAACATTATATAAACAGAGCCCCCATCATAGACACTATATAGACAGTGCCCCATCATAAACACTATATAAACGGTGCACCCATCATAGACACAATATAAACACTGCCCCATCATAAACACTATATAAACAGTGCCCCCATCATAAACACTATATAGACAGTGCCCCATCATAAACACCATATAAACAGTGCCCCCATTATAAACACTATTTAAATAGTGCCCCATCATAAACACTATTTAAACAGTGCACCCTTCATAAACACGATTTAAACAGTGCCTCCTTACTAAACAGTATTTAAACATTGCCCACAACATAAACACTATTTAAACAGTGCCCCCATCATGAACACTATTTAAACAGTGCCCCGATCATAAACACTATTTAAACAGTACCTGCATCATAAACACTAATTAAACAGTGCCCCCATCATAAACACTATATAAACAGTGCCCCCATCATAAACACTATATAAACAGTGCCCCCATCATAAACACTATATCAACAGTGTCCCCATCATAAACACTATTTAAACAGTGCCCCCATCATAAACACTATTTAAACAGTTCGCCCATCATAAACACTATATAAACAGTGCCCCCATTATAAACACTATTTAAACTGTGCTCCATCATAAACACTATTTAAACAGTGCACCCATCATAAACTCTACATAAACAGTGCCCCATCATAAACACTATTTAAACAGTTCCCACATCAGAAAAACTATATAAACAGTGCCACCAACATAAACACTATATAAACAGTGCACCATCATAAACACTATATAAACAGTGCCCCATCATAAACACTATATAAGCAGTGCCATCATCATAAACACTATATAAACAGTGCTCCCGTCATAAACACTATATAAACAGTGCCCCCATCATAAACACTATATAAGCAGTGCCCCCATCATAAACACTATATAAACAGTGCCCCCATCACAAACACTATATAAACAGTGCCCCCATCCTAAACACTATATAAACAGTGCTCCCATCATAAACACTATATAATCAGTGACCCCATCATAAACACTATATAAGCAGTGCCCCCATCATAAACACTATATAAACAGTGCCGCCATCATAAACACTATATAAACAGTGCCCCCATCCTAAGCACTATACAAACTGTGCCCCCATCATAAACACTATATAAACAGTGCCCCCATCATAAACACTATATAAACAGTGCCCCCATCATAAACACTATTTAGACAGTGCCCCCATCATAAACACTATTTAAACAGTGCCCCATCATAAACACTATTTAAACAGTGCCCTATCATAAACACTATTTAAACAGCGCCCCCATCATAAACACTATTTAAAAAGTGCCCCCATCATAAACACTATTTAAAAAGTGCTTGATCATAGACACTATTTAAACAGAGCCCCCATCATAAACACTATATAAACAGTGCCCCCATCATGAACACTATATAAACAGTGCCCCATCATAAACACTATATAAACAGTTCCCCATTCATAAACACTATATAAACAGTGCCCCCATCATAAACACTATGTAAACAGTGCCCCCATCAGAAACACTATTTAAACAGTGCCCCCATCATAAACACTATTTAGACAGTGACCCATCATAAACACTATATAAACAGTGCCCCCATCATAAACACAATATAAACAGTGCCCCCATCATAAACACTATATAAACAGTGCCCCGATCATAAACACTATATAAACAGTGCCCCCATCATAAACACTATATAAACAGTGCCCCCATCATAAAAACTATATAAACAGTGCCCCAATCATAAATACTATTTAAAAAGTGCCCCATCATAAACACTATTTAAAACGTGCCCCCATCATAAACACTATATAAACAGTGCCCCAATCATAAACACTATATAAACAGTGCCCCATCATAATCTCTATGTAAACAGTGCCCCCATCATAAACACTATATAAACAGTGCCCCATCATCAACACTATATGAACAGTGCTCCCATCATGAACACTATATAAACAGTGCCCCATCATAAACACTATATAAACAGTACTCCCATCATAGACACTATATAAACAGTGACCCATCTTAAACACTATTTAAACAGTGCCCCCATCATAAACACTATATAAACAGTGCTCCCATTATAAACACTATATAAACAGTGCCCCATCATAAACACTATTTAAACAGTGCCCCCATCATAAAAACTATATAAATAGTGCCCCCATCATAAACACTATATAAACACTGCCCCCATACACAAACACTATTTAAACAGTGCCCCCATCATAAAAACTATATAAATAGTGCCCCCATCATAAACACTATATAAACACTGCCCCCATACACAAACACTATATAAACAGTGCCCCATCATAAACACTATATAAACAGTGCCCCCATCATAAACAATATATAGACAGTGCCCCATCATAAACACTATTTAAAAATTGCCACATCATAAACACAATTTAAACAGTGCCCTATCATAAACACTATTTAAACAGTGCCCCCATTATATACACTATTTCAACAGTGCCCCATCATAAACACTATTAAAACAGTGCTTGATCATAGACACTATTTAAACAGAGCCCACATCATAAACACTATATAAACAGTGCCCCATCATAAACACTATATAAACAGTTCCCCATTCATAAACACTATATAAACAGTGCCCCCATCATAAACACTATGTAAACAGTGCCCCCATCAGAAACACTATTGAAACAGTGCCCCCATCATAAACACTATTTAGACAGTGACCCATCATAAACACTATATAAACAGTGCCCCCATCATAAACACTATATAAACAGTGCCCCCATCATAAACACTATATAAACAGTGCCCCGATCATAAACACTATATAAACAGTGCCCCCATCATAAACACTATATAAACAGTGCCCCCATCATAAACACTATATAAACAGTGCCCCAATCATAAACACTAATTAAAAAGTGCCCCATCATAAACAGTATTTAAAACGTGCCCCCATCATAAACACTATATAAACAGTGCCCCAATCATATACACTATATAAACAGTGCCCCATCATAAACTCTATGTAAACAGTGACCCCATCATAAACACTATATAAACAGTGCCCCATCATAAACACTATATAAACAGAGCCCCCATCATATACACTATATAAACAGTGCCCCATCATCAACACTATATGAACAGTGTTGCCATCATGAACACTATATAAACAGTGCCCCATCATAAACACTATATAAACAGTACTCCCATCATAGACACTATATAAACAGTGACCCATCTTAAACACTATTTAAACAGTGCCCCCATCATAAACACTATATAAACAGTGCTCCCATTATAAACACTATATAAACAGTGCCCCATCATAAACACTATTTAAACAGTGCCCCCATCATAAACACTATATAAATAGTGCCCCCATCATAAACACTATATAAACACTGCCCCCATACACAAACACTATTTAAACAGTGCCCCCATCATAAAAAGTATATAAACAGTGCCCCATCATAAACACTATATAAACAGTTCTCCCATCATAAACACTATTTAAATAGTGCCCCCATCATAAACACTATATAAACAGTGGCCCCATCATAAACAATATTTATACAGTGCCCCCATCATAAACACTATATAAACAGTTAACCCATCATAAACACTATTTAAACATTGCCCTCATCATAAACACTATATAAACAGTTCCCCATCATAAACGCTATATAAACAGTGCCCCCATCATAAACACTATATAAACAGAGCCCCCAGCATGGACACTATATAGACAGTGCCCAATCATAAACACTATATAAACGTTGCACACATCATAAACACTATATAAACACTGCCCCATCATAAACACTATATAAACAGTGCCCCCATCATAAACACTATATAAACAGTGCCCCATCATAAACACTATATAAACAGTGCCCCCATCATAAACACTATTTAAACAGTGCCCACATCATGAACACTATTTAAACAGTGCCCCCATCATGAACACTATTCAAACAGAGGCCCCATCATAAACACTATTTAAACAGGACCTGCATCATAAACACTATTTAAACAGTGCCCCCATCATAAACACTATATAAACAGAGCCCCCATCATAAACACTATATAAACAGTGCCCCCATCATAAACACTATATCAACAGTGTCCCCATCATAAACACTATTTAAACAGTGCCCCCATCATAAACACTATTTAAACATTTCCCCCATCATAAACACTATATAAACAGTGCCCCCATCATAAACACTATTTAAACAGTTCCCACATCATAAAAACTATATAAACTGTGCCACCATCATAAACACTATATAAACATTGCACCATCATAAACACTATATAAACAGTGCCCCATCATAAACACTATTTAAACAGTTCCCACATCATAAAAACTATATAAACAGTGCCACCATCATAAACACTATATAAACAGTGCCCCATCATAAACACTAAATAAACAGTGCCCTCATCATAAACACTATATAAACAGTGCCCCCATCATAAACACTATATAAACAGTGCCCCCATCCTAAACACTATAAAAACAGTGCCCCCAGCATAAACACTATATAAACAGTGCCCCATCATAAACAGTATTTAAACATTGCCACATCATAAACACTATTTTAACAGTGCTCTATCATAAACACTATTTAAACAGTGCCCCCATCATAAAAACTATTTAAAAAGTGCCCCCATCATAAACACTATTTAAACAGTTCCCCCATCATAAACACTATATAAACAGTGCCACCATCATAAACACTATATAAACAGTGCCACCATTATAAACACTATTTAAACAGTGCCCCAATCATAAACACTATTTAGACAGTACCCCATCATAAAAACTATATAAACAGTGCCCCCATCATAAGCACTATATAAACAGTGCCCCCATCATAAACACTATATAAACAGTGGCCCCATCATAAACAATATTTAGAAAGTGCCACATCATAAACACAATTTAAACAGTGCCCTATCATAAACACTATTTAAACAGTGCCCCCATTATAAACACTATTTCAACAGTGCCCCATCATAAACACTATTTAAACATTGCCACATCATAAACACTATTTAAACAGTGCCCCCATCATAAACACTATTTCAACAGTGCCCCATCATAAACACTATTTAAACATTGCCACATCATAAACACTATTTAAACAGTGCCCCCATCATAAACACTATTTAAAAAGTGCCCCCATCATAAACACTATTTAAACTGTTCCCCCATCATAAACACTATTTAAACAGTGCCCCCATGATAAACACTATATAAACAGTGCCACCATCATAAACACTATTTAAACAGTGCCCCCATGATAAACACTATATAAACAGTGCCACCATCATAAACACTATTTAAACAGTGCCCCCATCATAAACACTATTTAGACAGTGCCCCATCATAAACGCTATATAAACAGTGCCCCCATCATAAACACTATATAAACAGTGCCCCCATCATAAACACTATATAAACAGTGCCCCCATCATAAACACTATGTAAACAGTGCCCCCATCAGAAACACTATTTAAACAGTGCCCCCATCATAAACACTATTTAGACAGTGACCCATCATAAACACTATATAAACAGTGCCCCCATCATAAACACTATATAAACAGTGCCCCCATCATAAACACTATATAAACAGTGCCCCGATCATAAACACTATATAAACAGTGCCCCCATCATAAACACTATATAAACAGTGCCCCCATCATAAACACTATATAAACAGTGCCCCAATCATAAACACTATTTAAAAAGTGCCCCATCATAAACACTATTTAAAACGTGCCCCCATCATAAACACTATATAAACAGTGCCCCAATCATAAACACTATATAAACAGTGCCCCATCATAATCTCTATGTAAACAGTGCCCCCATCATAAACACTATATAAACAGAGCCCCATCATAAACACTATATAAACAGAGCCCCCATCATATACACTATATAAACAGTGCCCCATCATCAACACTATATGAACAGTGCTCCCATCATGAACACTATATAAACAGTGCCCCATCATAAACACTATATAAACAGTACTCCCATCATAGACACTATATAAACATGGACCCATCTTAAACACTATTTAAACAGTGCCCCCATCATAAACACTATATAAACAGTGCTCCCATTATAAACACTATATAAACAGTGCCCCATCATAAACACTATTTAAACAGTGCCCCCATCATAAAAACTATATAAATAGTGCCCCCATCATAAACACTATATAAACACTGCCCCCATACACAAACACTATTTAAACAGTGCCCCCATCATAAACAGTATATAAACAGTGCCCCATCATAAACACTATATAAACAGTGCCCCCATCATAAACAATATTTAGACAGTGCCCAATCATAAACACTATTTAAAAATTGCCACATCATAAACACAATTTAAACAGTGCCCTATCATAAACACTATTTAAACAGTGCCCCATCATAAACACTATTTAAAAATTGCCACATCATAAACACAATTTAAACAGTGCCCTATCATAAACACTATATAAACAGTGCCCCATCATAAACACTATTTCAACATTGCCACATCATAAACAATATTTAAACATTGCCACATCATAAACAATATTTAAACAGTGCTTGATCATAGACACTATTTAAACAGAGCCCCCATCATAAACACTATATAAACAGTGCCCCCATCATAAGCACTATATAAACAGTGCCCCATTCATAAACACTATATAAACAGTGCCCCCATCATAAACACTATGTAAACAGTGCCCCCATCAGAAACACTATTTAAACAGTGCCCCCATCATAAACACTATTTAGACAGTGACCCATCATAAACACTATATAAACAGTGCCCCCATCATAAACACTATATAAACAGTGCCCCCATCATAAACACTATATAAACAGTGCCCCGATCATAAACACTATATAAACAGTGCCCCCATCATAAACACTATATAAACAGTGCCCCAATCATAAACACTATTTAAAAAGTGCCCCATCATAAACACTATTTAAAACGTGCCCCCATCATAAACACTATATAAACAGTGCCCCAATCATAAACACTATATAAACAGTGCCCCATCATAAACTCTATGTAAACAGTGCCCCCATCATAAACACTATATAAACAGTGCCCCATCATAAACACTATATAAACAGAGCCCCCATCATATACACTATATAAACAGTGCCCCATCATCAACACTATATGAACAGTGCTGCCATCATGAACACTATATAAACAGTGCCCCATCATAAACACTATATAAACAGTACTCCCATCATAGACACTATATAAACAGTTACCCATCTTAAACACTATTTAAACAGTGCCCCCATCATAAACACTATATAAACAGTGCTCCCATTATAAACACTATATAAACAGTGCCCCATCATAAACACTATTTAAACAGTGCCCCCATCATAAACACTATATAAATAGTGCCCCCATCATAAACACTATATAAACACTGCCCCCATACACAAACACTATTTAAACAGTGCCCCCATCATAAACAGTATATAAACAGTGCCCCATCATAAACACTATATAAACAGTTCCCCCATCATAAACACTATTTAAATAGTGCCCCCATCATAAACACTATATAAACAGTGGCCCCATCATAAACAATATTTATACAGTGCCCCCATCATAAACACTATATAAACAGTTAACCCATCATAAACACTATTTAAACATTGCCCTCATCATAAACACTATAAAAACAGTTCCCCCATCATAAACACTATATAAACAGTGCCCCCATCATAAACACTATATAAACAGAGCCCCCAGCATGGACACTATATAGACAGTGCCCCATCATAAACACTATATAAACGTTGCACACATCATAAACACTATATAAACACTGCCCCATCATAAACACTATATAAACAGTGCCCCCATCATAAACACTATATAAACAGTGCCCCATCATAAACACTATATAAACAGTGCCCCCATCATAAACACTATTTAAACAGTGCCCACATCATGAACACTATTTAAACAGTGCCCCCATCATGAACACTATTCAAACAGAGGCCCCATCATAAACACTATTTAAACAGGACCTGCATCATAAACACTATTTAAACAGTGCCCCCATCATAAACACTATATAAACAGAGCCCCCATCATAAACACTATATAAACAGTGCCCCCATCATAAACACTATATCAACAGTGTCCCCATCATAAACACTATTTAAACAGTGCCCCCATCATAAACACTATTTAAACATTTCCCCCATCATAAACACTATATAAACAGTGCCCCCATTATGAACACTATTTAAACTGTGCTCCATCATAAACACTATATAAACAGTGCCCCCATCATAAACACTATTTAAACAGTTCCCACATCATAAAAACTATATAAACTGTGCCACCATCATAAACACTATATAAACATTGCACCATCATAAACACTATATAAACAGTGCCCCATCATAAACACTATGTAAACAGTTCCCACATCATAAAAACTATATAAACAGTGCCACCATCATAAACACTATATAAACAGTGCCCCATCATAAACACTATATAAACAGTGCCCTCATCATAAACACTATATAAACCGTGCCCCCATCATAAACAATATATAAACAGTGCTCCCATCATAAACACTATATAAACAGTAACACCATCATAAACACTATATAAGCAGTGCCCCCATCATAAACACTATATAAACAGTGCCCCCATCATAAACACTTTATAAACAGTGCCCCCATCCTAAACACTATAAAAACAGTGCCCCCATCATAAACACTATATAAACAGTGCCCCATCATAAACAGTATTTAAACATTGCCACATCATAAACACTATTTTAACAGTGCTCTATCATAAACACTATTTAAACAGTTCCCCCATCATAAAAACTATTTAAAAAGTGCCCCCATCATAAACACTATTTAAACAGTTCCCCCATCATAAACACTATATAAACAGTGCTCCCATCATAAACACTATATAAACAGTGCCACCATTATAAACACTATTTAAACAGTGCCCCAATCATAAACACTATTTAAACAGTTCCCCCATCATAAACACTATATAAACAGTGCTCCCATCATAAACACTATATAAACAGTGCCACCATTATAAACACTATATAAACAGTGCCCCCATCATAAACACTATATAAACAGTGGCCCCATCATAAACAATATTTAGAAAGTGCCCCATCATAAACACTATTTAAAAATTGCCACATCATAAACACAATTTAAACAGTGCCCTATCATAAACACTATTTAAACAGTGCCCCCATTATAAACACTATTTCAACAGTGCCCCATCATAAACACTATTTAAACATTGCCACATCATAAACACTATTTAAACAGTGCCCCCATCATAAACACTATTAAAACAGTGCCCCCATGATAAACACTATATAAACAGTGCCACCATCATAAACACTATTTAAACAGTGCCCCCATCATAAACACTATTTAGACAGTGCCCCATCATAAACACTATATAAACAGTGCCCCCATCATAAACACTATTTAAACAGTGCCCCCATCATAAACACTATATAAACAGTGCCCCCATCATAAACACTATTTAGACAGTGCCCTCATCATAAACACTATTTAAACAGTGCCCCATCATAAACACTACTTAAAAATTGCCACATTATAAACACTATTTAAACAGTGCCCTATCATAATCACTATTTAAACAGTGCCCCCATCATAAACACTATTTAAAAAGTGCCCCATCATAAACACTATTTAAACAGTGCCCCCAACATAAACACTATATAAACAGTGCTCCCATCATAAACACTATATAAACAGTGCCCCATCATAAACACTATATAAACAGTGCTCCCATCATTAACACTATATAAACAGTGCACCATCATAAACACTATAAAAACAGTGCTCCCATCATAAACACTATATAAACAGTGACCCATCATAAACACTATATAAACAGTGCTCCCATTATAAACACTATATATACAGTGCCCCATCATAAACACTATTTAAACAGTGCCCCCATCATAAACACTATATAAACAGTGCCCCCATCATAAACACTATATAAACAGTGCCCCCTTCATAATCACATTATAAACAGTGCCCCATCATAAACACTATTTAAACAGTGCCCCATCATAAACACTATTTAAACAGTGCCCCCATTATAAACACTATATAAACTGTGCCACCATCATAAACACTATATAAACAGTGCCCCCATCATAAACACTATATAAACAGTGCCCCCATCATAAACACTATATAAACTGTGCCCCATCATAAACACTATTTATTCAGTGCCCCCATCATCAACAGTATTTAAACAGTGCTCCCATCATAAACACGATTTTAACAGTGCCCCCATCATAAACACTATTTAAACGGTGCCCCCATCATAAACACTATTTAAACAGTGCCCCCTTCATAAACACTATATAAACAGTGCCCCCATCATAAACACTATTTAAACTGTGCTCCATCATAAACACTATTTAAACAGTGCCCCCATCATATCACTATGTAGACAGTGCACCCATCATAAACACTATATAAACAGTGCCCCATCATAAACACTATGTAAACAGTTCCCACATCATAAAAACTATATAAACAGTGCCACCATCATAAACACTATATAAACAGTGCCCCCATCATAAACACTATATAAACAGTGCCCCCATCATAAACACTATTTACACAGTGCCCCCATCATAGACACTATACAAACAGTGCCTCCATCATAAACACTATATAAACAGTGCCCCATCATAAACCCAATTTAATCAGAGCCTCCATCATAAACACTATTTAAACAGTGCCCCCATCATAAGCACTATTTATAGAGTGCCCACATCATAAACGCTATTTAAACAGTGCCCCCATCATAAACACTATTTAAACAGTGCCCCCATCATAAACACTATATAAACAGTGCCCCATCATAAACACCAAAGAAACAGTGCCCCCATCATAAACACTATTTAAACAGTGCACCCATCATAAACACAATATAAACAGTGCCCCATCATAAACACTATATAAACAGAGCTCCATCAATAACACTATATAAACAGTGCCCCCATCATAAACACTATTTAAACAGTGCCCCCATCATAAACACAATATAAACAGTGCCCCATCATAAACACTATATAAACAGTGCTCCATCAATAACACTATATAAACAGTGCCCCCATCATAAACACTATATAAACAGTGCCCCCATCATAAACACTATTTAAACAGCGCCCCCATCATAAACACTATATAAACAGTGCCCCATCATAAACACTATATAAACAGTGCTCCATCATTAACACTATTTAAACAGTGCCCCCTTCATACACTCTATATAAACAGTGCCCCTTCATAAACACTATATAAGCAGTGCTTCCATCATAAACATTATTTAAACAGTGCCCCCATCATAAACACTATTTAAACATTGTCCCAATCTTAAACACTATATAAACAGTGCCCCCATCATAAACCCTATATAAACAGAGTCCCATCATAAACATTATATAAACAGTGCCCCCATCATAAACACTATATAAACAGTTAACCCATCATAAACACTATTTAAACATTGCCATCATCATAAACACAGTATAAACAGCTCCCCCATCATAAACACTATATAAACAGTGCCCCCATCATAAACACTATATAAACAGCGCCTCCATCAATAACACTATTTAACACTGCCACCATCATAAACAGTATATAAACATTGCACCCATCATAAACACTATATAAACAGTGCACCATCATAAACACTACATAAACAGAGCCCCCATCATAAACACTATATAAGCAGAGCCCCCATCATAGACACTATATAGACAGTGCCCCAACATAAACACAATATGTACGATGCACACATCATAAACACTGTATAAACACTGCCCCATCATAAACACTATTTAAAAAGTGCCCGATCATAAACACTATTTAAACAGTGCCCCCATCATAAACACTATATAAACAGTGCCCCCATCATAAACACTATGTAAACAGTGCCCCCATCATAAACACTACATAAACAGTGCCCCATCATAAACACTATATAAACAGTGCCCCCATCATAAACACTATATATACAGTGCCCCATCATAAACACTATATAAACAGTGCCCCCATCATAGACACTATATAAACAGTGCCCCATCATAAACACTATTTAAACAGTGCCCCCATCATAAACAATATATAAACAGGGCCGCCATCATAAACACTATGTAAACAGTGCCCCCATCATAAACACTACATAAACAGTGCCCCATCATAAACACTATATAAACAGTGCCCCCATCATAAACACTATATATAGAGTGCCCCATCATAAACACTATATAAACAGTGCCCCCATCATAGACACTATATAAACAGTGCCCCATCATAAACACTATTTAAACAGTGCCCCCATCATAAACAATATATAAACAGTGCCCCATCATAAACACAATATAAACTAAGCCCCCAATATAAACTATAAACAGTGCCCCATCATAAACACTATATAAACGGTGCCCCCATCATAAACAGTATATAAACAGTGCCACCATCATAAACACTATATAAACAGTGCCCCCATCATAAACACTATTTAAACAGTTCCCCCATCATAAACACTATATAAACAGTTCCCACATCATAAACCCTATTTAAACCGTGCCCCCATCATAAACACTATTTAAACAGTGCCCACATCATAAACACTATATAAACAGTGCCCCCATCATAAACACTATTTAAACAGTGCCCCCAACATAAACACTATATAAACAGTGCTCCCATCATAAACACTATATAAACAGTGCCCCATCATAAACACTATATAAACAGTGCTCCCATCATTAACACTATATAAACAGTGCACCATCATAAACACTATATAAACAGTGCTCCCATCATAAACACTATATAAACAGTGACCCATCATAAACACTATATAAACAGTGCTCCCATTATAAACACTATATATACAGTGCCCCATCATAAACACTATTTAAACAGTGCCCCCATCATAAACACTATATAAACAGTGCCCCCATCATAAACACTATATAAACAGTGCCCCCTTCATAATCACATTATAAACAGTGCCCCATCATAAACACTATTTAAACAGTGCCCCATCATAAACACTATTTAAACAGTGCCCCCATTATAAACACTATATAAACTGTGCCACCATCATAAACACTATATAAACAGTGCCGCCATCATAAACACTATATAAACAGTGCCCCCATCATAAACACTATATAAACTGTGCCCCATCATAAACACTATTTCAACAATGCCCCCATCATAAACACTATATAAACAGTGTCCGCAGCATAAACCATATTTAAACAATGCCCCCATCATAAACATTAGTTAAGCAGTGCCCTGATCATAAACACTAGATAAACACTGCCCCATACACAAACAATATTAAAACAGTGCCTCCATCATAAACAGTATATAAACAGTGCCGCATCAAAAAGGCTAAATAAACAGTGCCCCCATCATAAACACTATTTAAACAGTGTCCCCATCATAAACACTATATAAACAGTGTCCCATCATAAACACTATTTATTCAGTGCCCCCACCATCAACAGTATTTAAACAGTGCTCCCATCATAAACACGATTTTAACAGTGCCCCCATCATAAACACTATTTAAACAGTGCCCCCATCATAAACACTATTTAAACAGTGCCCCCTTCATAAACACTATATAAACAGTGCCCCCATCATAAACACTATTTAAACTGTGCTCCATCATATACACTATTTAAACAGTGCCCCCATCATAAACACTATGTAGACAGTGCATCCATCATAAACACTATATAAACAGTGCCCCATCATAAACACTATTTAAACAGTTCCCACATCATAAAAACTATATAAACAGTGCCACCATCATAAACACTATATAAACAGTGCCCCCATCATAAACACTATATAAACAGTGCCCCCATCATAAACACTATTTACACAGTGCCCCCATCATAGACACTATACAAACAGTGCCCCCATCATAAACACTATATAAACAGTGCCCCATCATAAACCCAATTTAATCAGAGCCTCCATCATAAACACTATTTAAACAGTGCCCCCATCATAAGCACTATTTATAGAGTGCCCATATCATAAACACTATTTAAACAGTGCCCCCATCATAAACACTATTTAAACAGTGCCCCCATCATAAACACTATATAAACAGTGCCCCATCATAAACACCAAAGAAACAGTGCCCCCATCATAAACACTATTTAAACAGTGCACCCATCATAAACACAATATAAACAGTGCCCCATCATAAACACTATATAAACAGTGCTCCATCAATAACACTATATAAACAGTGCCCCCATCATAAACACTATTTAAACAGTGCCCCCATCATAAACACAATATAAACAGTGCCCCATCATAAACACTATATAAACAGTGCTCCATCAATAACACTATATAAACAGTGCCCCCATCATAAACACTATATAAACAGTGCCCCCATCATAAACACTATTTAAACAGCGCCCCCATCATAAACACTATATAAACAGTGCCCCATCATAAACACTATATAAACAGTGCTCCATCATTAACACTATTTAAACAGTGCCCCCTTCATACACTCTATATATACAGTGCCCCTTCATAAACACTATATAAGCAGTGCTTCCATCATAAACATTATTTAAACAGTGCCCCCATCATAAACACTATTTAAACATTGTCCCAATCTTAAACACTATATAAACAGTGCCCCCATCATAAACCCTATATAAACAGAGTCCCATCATAAACAGTATATAAACAGTGCCCCCATCATAAACACTATATAAACAGTTAACCCATCATAAACACTATTTAAACACTGCCATCATCATAAACACAGTATAAACAGCTCCCCCATCATAAACACTATATAAACAGTGCCCCCATCATAAACACTATATAAACAGCGCCTCCATCAATAACACTATTTAACACTGCCACCATCATAAACAGTATATAAACATTGCACCCATCATAAACACTATATAAACAGTGCACCATCATAAACACTACATAAACAGAGCCCCCATCATAAACACTATATAAGCAGAGCCCCCATCATAGACACTATATAGACAGTGCCCCAACATAAACACAATATGTACGATGCACACATCATAAACACTATATAAACACTGCCCCATCATAAACACTATTTAAAAAGTGCCCGATCATAAACACTATTTAAACAGTGCCCCCATCATAAACACTATATAAACAGTGCCCCCATCATAAACACTATGTAAACAGTGCCCCCATCATAAACACTACATAAACAGTGCCCCATCATAAACACTATATAAACAGTGCCCCCATCATAAACACTATATATACAGTGCCCCATCATAAACACTATATAAACAGTGCCCCCATCATAGACACTATATAAACAGTGCCCCATCATAAACACTATTTAAACAGTGCCCCCATCATAAACAATATATAAACAGTGCCGCCATCATAAACACTATGTAAACAGTGCCCCCATCATAAACACTACATAAACAGTGCCCCATCATAAACACTATATAAACAGTGCCCCCATCATAAACACTATATATACAGTGCCCCGTCATAAACACTATATAAACAGTGCCCCCATCATAGACACTATATAAACAGTGCCCCATCATAAACACTATTTAAACAGTGCCCCCATCATAAACAATATATAAACAGTGCCCCATCATAAACACAATATAAACTAAGCCCCCAATATAAACTATAAACAGTGCCCCATCATAAACACTATATAAACGGTGCCCCCATCATAAACAGTATATAAACAGTGCCACCATCATAAACACTATATAAACAGTGCCCCCATCATAAACACTATTTAAACAGTTCCCCCATCATAAACACTATATAAACAGTTCCCACATCATAAACCCTATTTAAACCGTGCCCCCATCATAAACACTATTTAAACAGTGCCCACATCATAAACACTATATAAACAGTGCCCCCATCATAAACACTATTTAAACAGTGCCCCCAACATAAACACTATATAAACAGTGCTCCCATCATAAACACTATATAAACAGTGACCCATCATAAACACTATATAAACAGTGCTCCCATTATAAACACTATATATACAGTGCCCCATCATAAACACTATTTAAACAGTGCCCCCATCATAAACACTATATAAACAGTGCCCCCATCATAAACACTATATAAACAGTGCCCCCTTCATAATCACATTATAAACAGTGCCCCATCATAAACACTATTTAAACAGTGCCCCATCATAAACACTATTTAAACAGTGCCCCCATTATAAACACTATATAAACTGTGCCACCATCATAAACACTATATAAACAGTGCCCCCATCATAAGCACTATATAAACAGTGCCCCCATCATAAATACTATATAAACTGTGCCCCATCATAAACACTATTTCAGCAATGCCCCCATCATAAACTCTATATAAACAGTGTCTGCAGCATAAACCATATTTAAACAGTGCCCCCATCATAAACATTAGTTAAGCAGTGCCCTGATCATAAACACTATATAAACACTGCCCCATACACAAACAATATTAAAACAGTGCCTCCATCATAAACAGTATATAAACAGTGCCCCATCAAAAACGCTAAATAAACAGTGCCCCCATCATAAACACTATTTAAACAGTGTCCCCATCATAAACACTATATAAACAGTGCCCCATCATAAACACTATTTATTCAGTGCCCCCATCATAAACAGTATTTAAACAGTGCTCCCATCATAAACACGATTTTAACAGTGCCCCCATCATAAACACTATTTAAACAGTGCCCCCATCATAAACACTATTTAAACAGTGCCCCCTTCATAAACACTATATAAACAGTGCCCCCATCATAAACACTATTTAAACTGTGCTCCATCATATACACTATTTAAACAGTGCCCCCATCATAAACACTATGTAGACAGTGCACCCATCATAAACACTATATAAACAGTGCCCCATCATAAACACTATTTAAACAGTTCCCACATCATAAAAACTATATAAACAGTGCCACCATCATAAACACTATATAAACAGTGCCCCCATCATAAACACTATATAAACAGTGCCCCCATCATAAACACTATTTACACAGTGCCCCCATCATAGACACTATACAAACAGTGCCCCCATCATAAACACTATATAAACAGTGCCCCATCATAAACCCAATTTAATCAGAGCCTCCATCATAAACACTATTTAAACAGTGCCCCCATCATAAGCACTATTTATAGAGTGCCCACATCATAAACACTATTTAAACAGTGCCCCCATCATAAACACTATTTAAACAGTGCCCCCATCATAAACACTATATAAACAGTGCCCCATCATAAACACCAAAGAAACAGTGCCCCCATCATAAACACTATTTAAACAGTGCACCCATCATAAACACAATATAAACAGTGCCCCATCATAAACACTATATAAACAGAGCTCCATCAATAACACTATATAAACAGTGCCCCCATCATAAACACTATTTAAACAGTGCCCCCATCATAAACACAATATAAACAGTGCCCCATCATAAACACTATATAAACAGTGCTCCATCAATAACACTATATAAACAGTGCCCCCATCATAAACACTATATAAACAGTGCCCCCATCATAAACACTATTTAAACAGCGCCCCCATCATAAACACTATATATACAGTGCCCCATCATAAACACTATATAAACAGTGCTCCATCATTAACACTATTTAAACAGTGCCCCCTTCATACACTCTATATATACAGTGCCCCTTCATAAACACTATATAAGCAGTGCTTCCATCATAAACATTATTTAAACAGTGCCCCCATCATAAACACTATTTAAACATTGTCCCAATCTTAAACACTATATAAACAGTGCCCCCATCATAAACCCTATATAAACAGAGTCCCATCATAAACAGTATATAAACAGTGCCCCCATCATAAACACTATATAAACAGTTAACCCATCATAAACACTATTTAAACACTGCCATCATCATAAACACAGTATAAACAGCTCCCCCATCATAAACACTATATAAACAGTGCCCCCATCATAAACACTATATAAACAGCGCCTCCATCAATAACACTATTTAACACTGCCACCATCATAAACAGTATATAAACATTGCACCCATCATAAACACTATATAAAGAGTGCACCATCATAAACACTACATAAACAGAGCCCCCATCATAAACACTATATAAGCAGAGCCCCCATCATAGACACTATATAGACAGTGCCCCAACATAAACACAATATGTACGATGCACACATCATAAACACTATATAAACACTGCCCCATCATAAACACTATTTAAAAAGTGCCCGATCATAAACACTATTTAAACAGTGCCCCCATCATAAACACTATATAAACAGTGCCCCCATCATAAACACTATGTAAACAGTGCCCCCATCATAAACACTACATAAACAGTGCCCCATCATAAACACTATATAAACAGTGCCCCCATCATAAACACTATATATACAGTGCCCCATCATAAACACTATATAAACAGTGCCCCCATCATAGACACTATATAAACAGTGCCCCATCATAAACACTATTTAAACAGTGCCCCCATCATAAACAATATATAAACAGTGCCGCCATCATAAACACTATGTAAACAGTGCCCCCATCATAAACACTACATAAACAGTGCCCCATCATAAACACTATATAAACAGTGCCCCCATCATAAACACTATATATACAGTGCCCCGTCATAAACACTATATAAACAGTGCCCCCATCATAGACACTATATAAACAGTGCCCCATCATAAACACTATTTAAACAGTGCCCCCATCATAAACAATATATAAACAGTGCCCCATCATAAACACAATATAAACTAAGCCCCCAATATAAACTATAAACAGTGCCCCATCATAAACACTATATAAACGGTGCCCCCATCATAAACAGTATATAAACAGTGCCACCATCATAAACACTATATAAACAGTGCCCCCATCATAAACACTATTTAAACAGTTCCCCCATCATAAACACTATATAAACAGTTCCCACATCATAAACCCTATTTAAACCGTGCCCCCATCATAAACACTATTTAAACAGTGCCCACATCATAAACACTATATAAACAGTGCCCCCATCATAAACACTATTTAAACAGTGCCCCCAACATAAACACTATATAAACAGTGCCCCCATCATAAACACTATATAAACAGTGCCCCATCATAAACACTATATAAACAGTGCTCCCATCATTAACACTATATAAACAGTGCACCATCATAAACACTATATAAACAGTGCTCCCATCATAAACACTATATAAACAGTGACCCATCATAAACACTATATAAACAGTGCTCCCATTATAAACACTATATATACAGTGCCCCATCATAAACACTATTTAAACAGTGCCCCCATCATAAACACTATATAAACAGTGCCCCCATCATAAACACTATATAAACAGTGCCCCCTTCATAATCACATTATAAACAGTGCCCCATCATAAACACTATTTAAACAGTGCCCCATCATAAACACTATTTAAACAGTGCCCCCATTATAAACACTATATAAACTGTGCCACCATCATAAACACTATATAAACAGTGCCCCCATCATAAACACTATATAAACAGTGCCCCCATCATAAACACTATATAAACTGTGCCCCATCATAAACACTATTTCAACAATGCCCCCATCATAAACACTATATAAACAGTGTCCGCAGCATAAACCATATTTAAACAGTGCCCCCATCATAAACATTAGTTAAGCAGTGCCCTGATCATAAACACTATATAAACACTGCCCCATACACAAACAATATTAAAACAGTGCCTCCATCATAAACAGTATATAAACAGTGCCCCATCAAAAACGCTAAATAAACAGTGCCCCCATCATAAACACTATTTAAACAGTGTCCCCATCATAAACACTATATAAACACTGTCCCATCATAAACACTATTTATTCAGTGCCCCCACCATCAACAGTATTTAAACAGTGCTCCCATCATAAACACGATTTTAACAGTGCCCCCATCATAAACACTATTTAAACAGTGCCCCCATCATAAACACTATTTAAACAGTGCCCCCTTCATAAACACTATATAAACAGTGCCCCCATCATAAACACTATTTAAACTGTGCTCCATCATATACACTATTTAAACAGTGCCCCCATCATAAACACTATGTAGACAGTGCACCCATCATAAACACTATATAAACAGTGCCCCATCATAAACACTATTTAAACAGTTCCCACATCATAAAAACTATATAAACAGTGCCACCATCATAAACACTATATAAACAGTGCCCCCATCATAAACACTATATAAACAGTGCCCCCATCATAAACACTATTTACACAGTGCCCCCATCATAGACACTATACAAACAGTGCCCCCATCATAAACACTATATAAACAGTGCCCCATCATAAACCCAATTTAATCAGAGCCTCCATCATAAACACTATTTAAACAGTGCCCCCATCATAAGCACTATTTATAGAGTGCCCACATCATAAACACTATTTAAACAGTGCCCCCATCATAAACACTATTTAAACAGTGCCCCCATCATAAACACTATATAAACAGTGCCCCATCATAAACACCAAAGAAACAGTGCCCCCATCATAAACACTATTTAAACAGTGCACCCATCATAAACACAATATAAACAGTGCCCCATCATAAACACTATATAAACAGTGCTCCATCAATAACACTATATAAACAGTGCCCCCATCATAAACACTATTTAAACAGTGCCCCCATCATAAACACAATATAAACAGTGCCCCATCATAAACACTATATAAACAGTGCTCCATCAATAACACTATGTAAACAGTGCCCCCATCATAAACACTATATAAACAGTGCCCCCATCATAAACACTATTTAAACAGCGCCCCCATCATAAACACTATATAAACAGTGCCCCATCATAAACACTATATAAACAGTGCTCCATCATTAACACTATTTAAACAGTGCCCCCTTCATACACTCTATATATACAGTGCCCCTTCATAAACACTATATAAGCAGTGCTTCCATCATAAACATTACTTAAACAGTGCCCCCATCATAAACACTATTTAAACATTGTCCCAATCTTAAACACTATATAAACAGTGCCCCCATCATAAACCCTATATAAACAGAGTCCCATCATAAACAGTATATAAACAGTGCCCCCATCATAAACACTATATAAACAGTTAACCCATCATAAACACTATTTAAACATTGCCATCATCATAAACACAGTATAAACAGCTCCCCCATCATAAACACTATATAAACAGTGCCCCCATCATAAACACTATATAAACAGCGCCTCCATCAATAACACTATTTAACACTGCCACCATCATAAACAGTATATAAACATTGCACCCATCATAAACACTATATAAACAGTGCACCATCATAAACACTACATAAACAGAGCCCCCATCATAAACACTATATAAGCAGAGCCCCCATCATAGACACTATATAGACAGTGCCCCAACATAAACACAATATGTACGATGCACACATCATAAACACTATATAAACACTGCCCCATCATAAACACTATTTAAAAAGTGCCCGATCATAAACACTATTTAAACAGTGCCCCCATCATAAACACTATATAAACAGTGCCCCCATCATAAACACTATGTAAACAGTGCCCCCATCATAAACACTACATAAACAGTGCCCCATCATAAACACTATATAAACAGTGCCCCCATCATAAACACTATATATACAGTGCCCCATCATAAACACTATATAAACAG
The DNA here is from genome assembly GCF_964194155.1 of Cetorhinus maximus. Classification (NCBI taxonomy): domain Eukaryota; kingdom Metazoa; phylum Chordata; class Chondrichthyes; order Lamniformes; family Cetorhinidae; genus Cetorhinus; species Cetorhinus maximus. The sequence goes on from NW_027596596.1 coordinate 73,209, forward strand.
TGCCCCCATCATAGACACTATATAAACAGTGCCCCCATCATAAACACTATTTAAACAGTGCCCCCATCATAAACAATATATAAACAGTGCCCCATCATAAACACAATATAAACTAAGCCCCCAATATAAACTATAAACAGTGCCCCATCATAAACACTATATAAACGGTGCCCCCATCATAAACAGTATATAAACAGTGCCGCCATCATAAACACTATATAAACAGTGCCCCCATCATAAACACTATTTAAACAGTTCCCCCATCATAAACACTATATATACAGTTCCCACATCATAAACCCTATTTAAACCGTGCCCCCATCATAAACACTATTTAAACAGTGCCCACATCATAAACACTATATAAACAGTGCCCCCATCATAAACACTATTTAAACAGTGCCCCCATCATACACTCTATATAAACAGTGCCCCTTCATAAACACTATATAAACAGTGCCCCCATCATAAACACTATTTGAACAGTGCCCGAATCATGAACGCTATTTAAACAGTGTCCCAGTCATAAACACTATATAAACAGTGCACCCATCATAAACCATATATAAACAGTGCCCCATCATAAACAGTATATAAACAGTGCCCCCATCATAATCACTATATAAACAGTTAACCCATCATAAACAATATTGAAACATTGCCCCCATCATAAACACTGTATAAACAGTTCCACCATCATAAACACTATATAAACAGTGCCCCATCATTAACACTATATAAACAGAGGCCCCATCAATAACACTATTTAACACTGCCACCATCATAAACAGTATATAAACATTGCCCCCATCATAAACACTATATAAACAGTGCCCCATTTAAAACACTATTTAAACCGTGACCCCATCATAAACACTATATAAACAGTGCCCCATCATACACAACAACATAAACAGAGCACCCATCATAAACACTATATAAACAGAGCCCCCATCATAGACACTATATAGACAGTGCCCCATCTTAAATACTATATGAACGGTGCACCCATCATAAACACTATATTTACACTGCCCCATCATAAACACTTTTTAAAGAGTGCCCGATCATAAACTCTATTTAAACAGTGCCCCCATCATAAACACTATATAAACAGTGCCCCATCATAAACACTATATAATGAGTGCCCCCATCATAAACGCTATATAAACAGTTCCCCCATCATAAAAAACTATATAAACAGTGCCCCCATCATAAACACTATATAAACAGTGCCCCCATCATAAACACTATATAAACAGTGCCCCCATTATAAACACTACATAAACAGTGCCCCATCATAAACAGTATTTAAACAGTGCCCCCAGCATAAACCCTATTTAAACAGTGCCCCCATCATTAACACTATTTAAGCAGTGACCACATCATAAAAACTAAATAAACACTGCCCCCATACATAAAGATTATTTAAACAGTGCCCCCATCATAATCAATATATAAACAGTGCCCCAAATAAAATACTATTTAAACCGTGACCCCATCATAAACACTATTTAAACAGTGCCACATCATAAACACTATATAAACAGTGCCTCCATCATAAACACTATATAAACAGTGCCCCCATCATAAACAGTATATAAACAGTGCCGCATCATAAACACTTTATAAACAGTGCCCCCATCACAGACACTATATAAACAGTGCCCCATCATAAACACTATATAAGCAGACCCCCATCATAAACACTATATAAACACTGCCCCCATACAAAAAGACTATTTAAACAGTGCCCCCATCATAAACATAATATAAACAGTTCCCCCTTCATAAACACTATTTAAACAGTGCCCCATCATAAACACTATATAAACAGTGCCCCATCATAAACACTATATAAACAGTGACCCATCATAAACACTATTTAACCAGTGCCCCATCATAAACACTATTGAAACAGTGCCACCTTCATAAACACTATATAAACAGTGCCACATCATAAACACTATTTAAACATTGCCCCATCATAAATACTATTTAAACAGTGCCCCCATCATAAACACTATATAAACAGTGCCCCCATCATAAACACTATATAAACAGTGCCACCATCATAAACACTATATAAACAGTGCCCCCATCATAAACACTATATAAACAGTGCCCCATCATAAACACTATATAAACAGTGCCCCATCATAAACACTATATAAACAGTGCCCCCAACATAAACACTATATAAACAGTGCACCATCAGAAACATTATATAAACAGTGCCCCATCATAAACACTACATAAACAGTACCCCCATCATAAACACTATGCAGACAGTGCCCCCGTCATAAACACTATATAAAAAGTGACGCCATCATAAACTCTATTTAAACAGTGCCCCCATCATAAACACTATATAAACCGTGCCCCATCATAAACACTATTTAAACAGTGCCCCATCATAAACACTATTTAAAACAGTGCCCCATCATAAACACTGTATGAACAGTGCCCCATCATAAACACTATATAAACAGTTCCCCCATCATGAACACTATATAAACAGTGCCCCCATCATAAACACTATATAAACCGTGCCCCATCATAAACACTATATAAACAGTTCCCCATCATAAACACTATATAAACAGTGCTCCCATCATAAACACTATATAAACAGTGCCCCATCATAAACAGTATATAAACAGTGCTCCCATCATAAACACTATATAAACAGCGACCCATCATAAACACTATTTAAACAGTGCCCCCATCATAAACAATATATAAACAGTGCTTCCATTTTAAACACTATATAAACAGTGCCCCATCATAAACACTATTTAAACAGTGCCCCCATCATAAACACTATACAAACAGTGCCCCACCATACACACTATTTAAACAGTGCCCCATCATAAACACCATTTGAAATGTGCATCCATCATAAACACTATATAAACAGTGCTCCCATCATAAACACTATATAAACAGTACCCCATCATAAACACTATTTAAACAGTGCCCCCATCATAAACACTATATAAACAGTTCCCCCATCATAAACACTATTTAAACAGTGCCCCATTGTAAACACTATTTAAACAGTGCCCCCATCATAAATACTATATAAACAGTGTCCCCATCATAAACACTATTTAAACATTGCCCCCATCATAAACACTATATAATCAGTGGCCATCATAAACACTATTTAAACAGTGCCCCATCATAAACTCTATTTAAACAGTGCCCCATCATAAACACTATATAAACAGTGCCCCATCATAAACATTATTTAAACAGTGATGTGCACTGTCCTAGGACTGAATTGAAATTCTATCCCCATCTCTGTGCTGTGCACTGTCCGATGACTGGCTTTAAATTAAGCCCCATCGCGGTGCTATGCATTGACCCAGGATTGACTTTAAATTATGGTGCCAACAATTTGCTGTGCACTGTCCCAGGACCGACTTTAAATTGTGGCCTCATCACTATTTAAAAGTTCCCCATCATAAACACTATATAGACAGTGCCCAATCAAAAACAGAATATAAACAGTACCCCATCATTAACACTATTTAAACTGCTTTAATAGCGTTTATGATGGAGCACTGATTAAATAGTGATTATGATGGCGCACTGTTTAATAGAGTTTATGATGCGGGGACTGTTTATATAGTGTTTATGATGGGGGCACTGTTTAAATAGGGTTTATGATGGGGGCACTGTTTAAATAGTGTTTATGATGGGGGCACTGTTTAAATAGAGTTTATGATGGGGGCACTGTTTATACAGTTTAAACAAAAAAAACATTCATAACACCAACAAAATCAACAACAACCTCAATATTGAAAATCTTCATCAAATTCAACAACAACCTCAATATTGACAAACACCAACAAATTCAACAACAACCTCAACTTTAAAAAATACAAATAAGTTCAAAAAATTACATTGATAACACCAACAAATTCAACAACAACCTCAACATTGAAAAACACCAACAAATTCAACAACAACCTCAACATTGAAAAACACCAACAAATTCAACAACAAGCTCAATATTGAAAATCCTAAAAAATTCAACAAAAACCTCAGCTTTTAAAAGTTCAAAAAAGTTCAACAAAATAAACGTTGATAATACCAACAAATTAAACAACAACCTCAACATTGAAAAACACCAACAAATTCAACAACAAACTCAACATTGAAAAACGCCAACAATTTGAACAACAACCTTAACTTTTAAAAGTATAAACAAGTTCAACATAAAAACATTGATAACAACAACCTGAATATTGAAAATCACCAACAAATTCAACGACCTCAACATTGAAAAACAACAACAAATTGAACAACAGCCTCATCATTGAAAAACAGCAGTAAATTCAACAACCTCAACATTGAAATGCACCAACAAATTCAACAGCCTCAACACTGAATATCACCAACACATTCAGCAACAACCTCAACTTTGAAAAACACAAAAAAGTTCAAAAAAACCAGTCATAACACCAACAAATTCAACAACAACCTGAATATTGAAAATCACCAACAAATTCAACGACCTGAACTTTGAAAAACACAAGTAAATTCAACATCAACCTCAACATTGAAAAACAACAACAAATTCAACAACAACCTCAACGTTCAAAAATACAAAAAGTTCAAAAAATAACATTGATAACACCCACAAATTCAACGACAACGACAACCTCAATATTGAAAAACACCAACAAATTCAACAACAACCTCAACATTGATAAACACCAACAAATTCAACAACAACCTCAACATTGATAAACACCCACAAATTCAACGACAACCTCAATATTGAAAAACAACAACAAATTCAACAACAACTTCAACTTTGAAAAGTACAAAAGGTTTCAGAAAAATAACATTGATAACACCAACATATTCAACAACAACCTCAATATTGACAATCATCAACAATACCAACAACAAACTCAACATTGAAAAACTCCAACAATTTCAACAACAACCTCAATATTGAAAATCCCAAAAAATTCAACAACAACCTCAACTTTTAAAAGTACACAAAAGTCAACAAAATAAACGTTGATAACACCAACAAATTTAACAACAACCTCAATATTGAAAATCACTGACAAATTCAACAACCTCAACACTGAACATCACCAACAAATTCAGCAACAACCTCAAAATTGAAAAACACCAGCAAATTCAACTTTGAAATTACAAAAAGTTTCAAAAAAATAACATTGATAACACCAACATGTTAAACAACAACCTCAATATTGACAATCATCAACAATACCAACAACAAACTCAACATTGAAAAACTCCAACAAATTCAACAACAACCTCAACTTTTAAAAGAACAAAAAAGTTCAACAAAATAAACATTGATAACACCAACAAATTTAACAACAATCTAAATATTGAAAATCACCAACAAATTCAACCACCTCAACTTTGAAAAACACCAACAAATTCAATGACAACCTCAACTTTAAAAAATACGAACAAGTTCAACAAAAAACATTGATAACACCAAAAAATTCAACAAGGAACTCAATGTTGAAAATCACCAACAAATTCAACAACAACCTGAGTATTGGAAAACGCCAACAAATTCAACAACAACCTGAATATTGAAAAACGCCAACAAATTCAACAACAACCGCAATATTGAAAATCAGCTACAAATTCAACAACCTCAACATTGAAAATCACCAAGAAATTCAGCAACAACCACAAGATTGAAAAACACAAAAAAGTTCAAAAAAACCATTCACAACACCACAAATTCAGCAACAACCGCAATATTGAAAATCAGCTACAAATTCAACAACCTCAACATTGAAAAACACCAATAAATTCAGCAACAACCTCAGCTTTCAAAAATACAAAAAAGTTCAAAAAAACCATTCACAACACCACAAATTCAGCAACAACCGCAATATTGAAAATCAGCTACAAATTCAACAACCACAACATTGAAAAACAGCAACAGATTCAACAAGCTCAACACTGAGTATCACCAACAAATTCAGCAACAACCTCGACTTTGAAAAAGACAAAATAGTTAAAGAAAAAAACATTCAGAACACCAAAAAATTCAACGACCACAACTTTGAAAAACACAAGTAAATTCAACATCAGCCTCAACATTGAAAAACAACAACAAATTAAACAACAACCTCAACTTTCAAAAATACAAAAAAGTTCAAAAAATAACATTGATAAACACCAACAAATTCAATAACTACTTCAACTTTGAAAAATACAAAAAGTTTCAAAAAAATAACATATTCAACAACAACCTCAATATTGACAATCACAAATAATTCCAACAACAAACTCAACATTGAAAAACGCCAACAATTTCAACAACAACCTCAATATTTCAGCAACAACCTCAACATTTAAAAGTACAAAAAAGTTCAACAAAATAAACATTGATAACACCAACAAATTCAACAACAACCAGAATATTGAAAATCACCAACAAATTCAACGACCTCAACATTGAAAAACACCAACAAATTCAATGACAACCTCATCATTGAAAAATACCAACAAATTCAACAACAAGCTCAACTTTCAAAAATACAAAAAAGTTCAAAAAATAATATTGATAACACCAACAAATTCAACAACAACCTCAACATTGGAAAACACCAACAAATTCAACAACAACCTCAATACTGAAAATCCCAACAAATTCAACAACAAGCTCAACTTTCAAAAATACAAAAAAGTTCAAAAAATAACATTGATAACACCAACAAATTCAACAACAACCTCAACATTGGAAAACACCAACAAATTCAACAACCTCAACACTGAAAAACACCAACAACTTCAACAACACCAACACATTCAGCAACAATCTCAACGTGGAAAAACACAAAAAAGTTCAAAAAAAATTTTTTAACACCAACAAATTCAACAACAACCTGAATATTGAAAAACGCCAACTAACTCAACAACAACCACAACATTGAATATAACCAACAAATTCAGCAAAAAACTTAAGATTGAAAAACACAAAAAGGTTCATAAAAACCATTCATAACACCAACAAATTCAACAACAACTTCAACATTGAAAAATATCAACAATAACAACAACAACCTCAACATTGAAAAACGCCAACAATTTCATCAACAACCTCAATATTGAAAATCAAAACAAATTCAACAACAACCTCAACTTTCAAAAATACAAAAAAGTTCAAAAAGTAACATTGTTAACACCAACAAATTCAGCAACAACCTCAATATTCATAATCTCCAACAAATTCAACAACCACAACTTAGTGAAACACCAACAAATTCAACAACCTCAATATTGAAAAACACCAAGAAATTCAACAACACATTCAACTTTGAAAAATATAAAAAAGTTCAACAAAAAAAACATTGATAACACCAACTAATTCAACAACAAACTCAACTTTGAAAAATACCAACAAATTCAACAACAACCACAACTTTCAAATGTACAAAAAAGTTGAAAAAAGAACGTTGATAACACCAACAAATTCAACAACAACCCCAACATTGGAAAACGCCAACAAATTCAAAAACAACCTCAACAATGAAAAACACCAACAAATTCAAAATCAAACTCAACTTTTAAAAGTACAAAAATGTTCAACAAAATAAACATTGATAACACCAATAAATTCAGCAACAAACTCAACTTTGAAAATCAGCAACAAACTCAAAAATCTCAACATTTAAATACACCAACAAATTCAACAAGAACCTTAACTTTTAAAATTACAAACAAGGCCAACAAAAAACATTGATAACACCAACAAATTCAACAACAACCTCAACGTTGAAGAACACCAACAAATTGAACAACAACCTCAATATTGAAAATCACCAATAAATTCATCAACCTCAACACTGAATATCACCAGCAAATTCGCAACAACCTCAACTTTGAAAAACAGAAAAAAGTTTTTTAAAAACCATTCATAACACCAACAAATTCAACAACAACCTCAACTTTTAAACATACAAACAAATTCAACAAAAAACCATTGATAACACAAACAAATTTAACAAGAACTTCAATATTGAAAATCAACAACTTCAATGACCTCAACTTTGAAAAACACCAACAAATTTAAAATCAATCTCAACATTTAAAAGTACAAAAAAATCAACAAAAATAACATTGATAACACCAATAAATTAAACAACAAACTCAATATTGAAAATCACCAACATATTCAACAACATCAACGTTGAAAAACACAAAAAGTTCAAAAAAAAACAATCATAACACCAACAAATTAAACAACAAACTCAATATTGAAAATCACCAACAAATTCAACAACATCAACGTTGAAAAACACAAAAAGTTCAAAAAAAAAACAAGCATAACACAAACAAATTTAACAACAACCTCAATATTGAAAATCACCAAAAGATTCAACAACCTCCTGCACTGAATATCACAAACAAATTTGCAGCAATCTCAACTTTGAAAAACACAAAGTGTTCAAAAAAACGATTCATGACAACAACAAATTCAACAACAAACTCAATATTGAAAATCACCAACAAATTCAACAACATCAACATTGAAAAAAACAAAAAAGTTAAAAAAAAAACATTCATAACATCAACAAATTCAACAAGAACCCCAATATTGAAAATCACAAACAAATTCAACAACAGCCTCAACTTTTTAAAATACTAACAAGTTCAACAAAAAACATTGAAAAACACCAACAAATCCAACAATAATGTCAACAATGAAAAACACCAACAAATTCAAAATCAACCTCAATTTTTAAAAGTACAAAAAAGTTCAACAAAATAAACATTGATAACATCAATAAATTCAGCAAAAACCACAACTTTGAAAAACACAAAAAAGTTTAAAAAAAACCATTGATAACACCAACAAATTCAACAACAACCTCAATATTGAAAATCACCAACAAATTCAACGACCTCAACTTTGAAGAACATCAATAAATTCAACAACAACCTCAACATTGATAACACCAACAAATTCAACAACAAACTCAATATTGAAAATCACCAACAAATTCAACAACATCAACATTGAAAAAAACAAAAAAGTTAAATAAAAACCATTCATAACATCAACAAATTCAACAAGAACCTCAATATTGAAAATCACCAACAAATTCAACGACCTCAACTTTGAAAAACACCAACATATTCAACAACAACCTCAACTTTTAAAAATACAAACAAGTTCAAAAAATATAACATTGATAACACCAACAAATTAAACAACCACCTCAATATTGAAAATCACCAACAAATTCAACAACCTCAACAATGAATATCAACAACAAATTCGCAACAACCTCGACTTTGAAAAACACAAAAAAGTAAAAAAAAAACTTTCATAACACCAACAACTTTAATATCGAAAATCACCAACAAATTCAATGACCTAAACTTTGAAAACCACCAACAAATTCAGCAACAACCACAACTTTTAAAAATACAAACAATTTCAACAAAAAAACCTCAATATTGAAAATCAACAACAAATTCAACAACATCAACTTTGAAAAACATCAATAAATTCAACAACAACCTCAATATTGAAAATCACCAACAAATTCAACAACCTCAACATTGAAAAACGCCAACAAATTCATCAACAACCTCAGTGTTGAAAATCAAAAGCAAATTCAACAACCTCAACAATAAATATCACCAGAAAAATCAGCAACAACCTCAACTTTGAAAAACATAAAAAAGTTTAAAAAATCCATTCATAACACCAACAAATTCAACAACAACCTCAATATTGAGAAACACCAACAAATTCAACAACAACCTCAACATAGAAAAACGCCAACAAATTCAACTCAATATTGAAAATCACCAACAAATTAAACAACCTCAACACTGAATATCACGAACAAATTCACAACAACCTCAACTTTGAAAAACACAAAAAAGTTTAAAAAAAACATCATAACAACAACAAAATTAACAACAACCTTAATATTGAAAATCACCAACAAATTCAACGACCTCAACATTGAAAACACCAATAAATTCAACAATAATCTCAACATTGTAAAACACCAACAAATTCAACAACAACCTCAACTTTTAAAAGTACAAAAAAGTTCAAAGAAGAATATTGATAACACCAACAAATGCAACAACAACCACAATATTGAAAATCACCAACAAATTCAACACCCTCAACATTGAAAAACACAAAAAAGTTCAAAAATAACCATTCATAACACTGACAAATTCAACAACAACCTTAGTATTGAAAATCACCAACAAATTCAACGACCTCAATTTTGAAAAATACCAACAAATTCAACAACAACCTCAACATTGAAAAACGCCAACAAATTCAACAACCTCAACTTTTAAAAGTACAAAAAAGTTCAAAGAAGAATATTGATAACACCAACAAATGCAACAACAACCACAATATTGAAAATCACCAACAAATTCAACAACCTCAACATTGAAAAACACAAAAAAGTTCAAAAATAACCATTCATAACACTGACAAATTCAACAACAACCTTAGTATTGAAAATCACCAACAAATTCAACGACCTCAATTTTGAAAAATACCAACAAATTCAACAACAACCTCAACATTGAAAAACGCCAACAAATTCAACAACCTCAACATTGAAAATCACCAAAGAATTCAACAACTTCAACAATGAATATCACCAACAATTTCGCAACAACCTCAACTTTGAAAAACACAAAAAAGTTAAAAAAACATTCATAACAAATTCAACAACAACCTTAATATCGAAAACCACCAACAAATTCAATAACAACCTCAACTTTTAAAAATACAAACAAGTTCAACAAAAATAACATTGTTAACACCAACAAATTAAACAACAAACTCAATATTGAAAATCACCAACAAATTCAACAACCTCAATATTGAAAATCACCAACAAATTCAACAACCTCAACAATGAATATCAACAACAAATTCGCAACAACCTCGACTTTGAAAGACACAAAAATGAAATAAAAATCTATTCATAACACCAACAACTTTAATATCGTAAATTACCAACAAATTCAACGACCTAAACTTAGAAAACCACCAACAAATTCAGCAACAACCGCAATATTGAAAATCACCAACAAATTCAACAACAACCTCAACATTGAAAAATAACAATAAATTTAACAACAACCTCAACAATGAAAGCACCAAAAAACTCACCAAAAAGCCCACCATTGAAAAACACCAACAAATTCCAAAACAATCTCAATATTGAAAATCACCAACAAATTCAACAACAACGTAAACATTGAAAAATGCCAAAAAATTCAAAAACTGAATATCACCAACAAATTCAGCAACAACCTCAACTTTGAAAAACACAAAAAAGTTTAAAAAATCCTTTGGTAACAGTAACAAATTAAACAACAACCTCAATATTGAAAATCACCAACAAATTCAACGACCTCAACTTTGAAAAACACCAACAAATCCAACAACAACGCCAACAATGAAAAACACCAACAAATTCAAAATCAACCTCAATTTTTAAAAGACAAAAAAGTTCATCAAAATAAACATTGATAACACCAATAAATTCAGCAAAAACCTCAACTTTGAAAAACACAAAAAAGTTCAAAAAAACCATTGATAACACCAACAAATTCAACAACAACCTCAATATTGAAAATCACCAACAAATTCAACGACCTCAACTTTGAAAAACACAAACAAATTCAACAACAACCTCAACAATGAAAAACACCAAAAAATTCAACAACAACCTCAACATTGAAAAACACCAACAAATTCAACAACAACCTCAACATTGAAAAACACCAACAAATTCAACAACCTCAACACTGAATATCACCAACAAATTCAGCAACAACCTCAACTTTCAAAAACACAAAAAAGTTCAGAAAAAACCATTCATAACACCAACAAATTCACCAACAACCTCAATATTGAAAAACACCAACAAATTAAACAACCTCAACTCTTACAAATACAACCAAGTTAAAAAAAAACATTGATTACACCAACAAATTCAACAACCACCTCAACATTGAAAAACACCAACAAATTCAACAACAAGCTCAATGTTGAAAAGCACCAACAAATTCAACAACAATCTCATCATGGAAAAACGCCAAGAGTTTCAACAACAAGCTCAATATTGAAAATCCCAACAAATTCAACAATAACCTCAACATTGAAAAGTACAAAAAAGTTCAACAAAATAAACGTTGATAACACGAACAAATTCGAAATTGAAAATCACCAACAAATTCAAAGGACTCAACTATGATAACACCAACAAATTAAACAAAAACCTCAACTTTTAAAAATACAAACAAGTTTAACAAAAAAAAACATTGCTAACTCCAACAAATTCAACAACAAACTCAATATTGAAAATCACCAACAAATTCAAAAACAACCTCAACATTGAAAAACACCAACAAATTCAACAACCTAAACATATTCAACACCAACAAAATCAACAACCTCAACAAATTCAACAACATCATTAACTTATAAAAATACAAACATGTTCAACAACAACCTCAACAATGAAAAATAGCGAAAAATTCAACAATAACCGCAACATTGAAAAATACCAACAAATTCAACAACAACCTCAGCATTGAAAAACACAAAAAAGTTCAAAAAATAACATTGATAACACCAACAAATTAAACAATAACCTCAACATTGAAAAACGCCAACAAATTCAACAACAACCTCAATATTGAAAATCACCAACAAAATCAGCAACAACGTCAACTTTGAAAAACACAAAAAAGTTTTTAAAATAAAACATTCATAACACCAACAAATTCAACAACAACCTCAATATTCAAATTCACCAACAAATTCAACGACCTCAACTTTGAAAAACACCAACAAATTAAACAACAACCTCAACATTTAAAAGTACAAAAAAGTTCAACAAAGTAAACATTGATAATACCAATAAATTCAACAAGAACCACAACTTTTAAAAATACAAACAAATTCAACAATATAAACATTGATGACCCTATCCAATTCAACAACAACCTCAACATTAAAAATCACCAAGAAATTCAGCAAGCTCAACACTGAAAAACACAAAGAAATTCAACAACATCAACATTGAAAAACAATTTAAAAATTCAGCAACAAGCTCAACTTTTAAAACTACAAAAAAGTTCAACAAAATATCCATTGACAACACCAACAAATTCTACTACAACCTCAACATTGAAAAACACCAATAAATTCAACAACAACCTCAACTTGCAAAAATACAAACAAGTTCAACAAAAAAAAAACATTGTTAACTCCAACAAGTTCAACAACAAACTCAATATTGAAAATCACCAACAAATTCAAAAACAACCTCAACATTGAAAAACACCAACAAATTCAACAACCTCAACATATTCAACACCAACAAATTCAACAACATCCTTAACTTTTAAAAATACAAACAAGTTCAACAACAACCTCAACAACGAAAAACAGCAAAAAATTCAACTACAACATCAACATTGAAAAATACCAACAAATTCAACAACAACCTCAACATTGAAAATACAAAAAAGTTCAAAAAATAACATTGATAACAGGAACAAATTGAACATTAACCTCAATATTGAAAGTCACCAACAAATTCAACAACAACCTCAACATTGTAAAACACCGACAAATTTAACAACAGCCTCAACAATTAAAAACACCAAAAAATAGAACAACAATCGCAACATTGAAAAATACCAACAAATTCAACAACAACCTCAACATTAAAAATACAAAACAGTTCAAAAAATAACATTGATAACACCAACAAATTCAAAAACAACCTCAACATTGAAAAACACCAACAAATTCAACAACAAACTCAATATTGAAAATAACCAACAAATTCAACAACCTCAATATTGAAAATCACCAACAAATTCAACAACAAACTCAACATTGAAAAGCACCAACAAATTCAACAACAACTTCAACATTGAATAATACAAAACAGTTCAAAAAATAACATTGATAACACCAACAAATTAAACAACAACCCCAATATTGAAAATCACCAACAAATTCAACAACATCAACATTGAAAATTACCAACAAATTCAACAACAACTTCAACTTTGAAAAATACAAAAAATTTCAAAAAATAACATTGATAACGCCAACAATTTCAACAACAACCTCAATATTGAAAATCCCCAGCAAATTCAACAACATCAACATTGAAAAAAACCAACAATTTCAACAACAACCTCAATATTGAAAATCACCAACAATTTCAACGACATCAACTTTGAAAAACATCAACAAATTAAACAACAACCTCAACATTTAAAAGTACAAAAAAGTTCAACAAAATGAACTGTGATAACACCAACAAATTCAAAATCAACTTCAACTTTAAAAAGTACAAAAAAGTTCAACAAAATAAATAATTGATAACACCAATAATTTCAGCAACAACCTCAACTTTGAACGACACAAAAAAGTTCAAAGGAAACCAATGATAATGCAATCAAATTCAACAACAACGTCAATATTGAAAATCACCAACAAATTCAACAACAACCTCAACAATGAAAAACAACAAACAAATCAACAACAACCGCAACATTGAAAAATACCAACAAATTCAATAACTACCTCAACATTGAAAAACATCAACAGATTCAACAACCTCAACACTGAATATCACCAACAAATTCAGCAACAACCTTAAGGTTGAAAAACACAAAAAAGTTTAAAAAAAAACCATTGATAACACCAGCAACTTCAACAACAACGTCATTATTAAATTCACCAACAAATTGAACGTCCTCATCTTTGAAAAACACCAACAAATGCAACAACAACCTCAACTTTTAAAACTTCAAAAATGTTCAATAAAATAAATATTGACAAAACCAACAAATTCAACTACAACCTCAACATTGAATATCAACAACAAATTCAATAACAACCTCAGCATTGAAAAACACCAACAAATTTAAAAACAACCTCAACATTGAAAACACCAAAAAATTCAACCAAAACCCACACCTTTGCAAAACACCAAAAAATTCAACAAAAACTTCAACTTTAAAAAATACAAACAAGTTGAACAAAAAAAACATTGATAACACCAACAAATTCAACAACAACCTCAACAATGAAAAACACCAACAAATTCAACAACACCCACAACATTGAAAAATATAAAACAGTTCAAAAAATAACATTGATAACACCAACAAATTCAACAACAACCTCAATATTGAAAATCACCAACAAATTCAACAACAACCTCAACATTGAAAAACACCAACAAATTCAACAACAACTCAACATTGAAAAATACAAAACAGTTCAAAAAATAACATTGATAACGCCAACAATTTCAACAACAACCTCAATATTGAAAATCCCCAGCAAATTCAACAACATCAACATTGAAAAAAACCAACAATTTCAACAACAACCTCAATATTGAAAATCACCAACAATTTCAACGACATCAACTTTGAAAAACATCAACAAATTAAACAACAACCTCAACATTTAAAAGTACAAAAAAGTTCAACAAAATGAACTGTGATAACACCAACAAATTCAAAATCAACTTCAACTTTAAAAAGTACAAAAAAGTTCAACAAAATAAATAATTGATAACACCAATAATTTCAGCAACAACCTCAACTTTGAACGACACAAAAAAGTTCAAAGGAAACCAATGATAATGCAATCAAATTCAACAACAACGTCAATATTGAAAATCACCAACAAATTCAACAACAACCTCAACAATGAAAAACAACAAACAAATCAACAACAACCGCAACATTGAAAAATACCAACAAATTCAATAACTACCTCAACATTGAAAAACATCAACAGATTCAACAACCTCAACACTGAATATCACCAACAAATTCAGCAACAACCTTAAGGTTGAAAAACACAAAAAAGTTTAAAAAAAAACCATTGATAACACCAGCAACTTCAACAACAACGTCATTATTAAATTCACCAACAAATTGAACGTCCTCATCTTTGAAAAACACCAACAAATGCAACAACAACCTCAACTTTTAAAACTTCAAAAATGTTCAATAAAATAAATATTGACAAAACCAACAAATTCAACTACAACCTCAACATTGAATATCAACAACAAATTCAATAACAACCTCAGCATTGAAAAACACCAACAAATTTAAAAACAACCTCAACATTGAAAACACCAAAAAATTCAACCAAAACCCACACCTTTGCAAAACACCAAAAAATTCAACAAAAACTTCAACTTTAAAAAATACAAACAAGTTGAACAAAAAAAACATTGATAACACCAACAAATTCAACAACAACCTCAACAATGAAAAACACCAACAAATTCAACAACACCCACAACATTGAAAAATATAAAACAGTTCAAAAAATAACATTGATAACACCAACAAATTCAACAACAACCTCAATATTGAAAATCACCAACAAATTCAACAACAACCTCAACATTGAAAAACACCAACAAATTCAACAACAACTCAACATTGAAAAATACAAAACAGTTCAAAAAATAACATTGATAACAACAACAAATTCAACAACAACCTCAACATTTAAAATCAGCAACAAATTCAATAACAACCTCAACATTGAAGAGCACCAACAAATTCAACTACAACCTCAACATTGAAAAACAACAACTCATTCAACAACAACCTTGACATGGAAAAACACCAACAAATTCAACAACAACTTCCACTTTGAAAAATACAAAAAACTTTGACCTAAACTTTGAAAAACAGCAACAAATTCAACAACAACCTCAACTTTTAAAAATACATACAAGTTCAACGAAAAAAAACATTGATAACACCAAGAAATTCAACAACAACCTCAATATTGAAAATCACCAACAAATTCAACAACATCAACATTGAAAAACACCAATAAATTCAAGAACAACCTCAACATTGAAAAACACAAAACAAATTCAACAACAACCTCAACATTGAAAAAGAATAAAAATTTCAGCAACAACCTCAACTTTTAAAACTACAAAAAAGTTCATCAAAATAAACATTTACAACACCAACAAATTCAGCTACATCCTCAATGTTTAAAATCAAGAACAAATGCAACAACCTCAACATTGAAAAACACCAACAAATTTAACAACCAACACAACAATGGAAATACCAAAAAATTCAACAAAAACCTCACCATTGAAAAACACCAACAAATTCAACAACAACCTCAACACTGAAAAACACCAACAAATTCAAGAACAACCTCAACATTGAAAAATACAAACAAGTTCAAAAGATAACATTAATAACACCAACAAATTCAATAACAAACTCAATATTGAATATCACCAACAAATGCATCAACAACCTCAACTTTGAAAAACAGAAAAAAGTTCAAAAAAACCCATTGATAACACCAACAAATTCAACAACAACAACTATATTGAAAATCACCAACAAATTCAACGACCTCAACATTGAAAAACACCAACAAATTAAACAACAACCTCAACATTTAAAAGTACAAAAAAGTTCAACAAAATGAACAGTGAAAACACCAATAAATTCAACAACGACCAGAACTTTAAAAAATACAAACAAGTCCAACAAAATAAACATTGATGACACTGTCCAATTCAACAACAACCTCAACATTTAAAATCACCAATAAATTCACCCACCTAAACACTGAATATCACCAACAAGTTCAACAACAACATCAACATTGAAAAACATCAACAAATTTAACAACAACCTCAACATTGAAAATCACCAACAAATTCAACAACAACCTCATCATTGAAAAACACCAACAAATTCAACATCAACCTCAACTTTTAAAAGTACTAAAAAATTGAAAAAAGCCATTGATAACACCAACAAATTGAACAACAACCTCAATATTGAAAATCAAAAGAAAACATTGATAACACCAAAAAATTCAAAAACAACCTCAACTTTTAAAAGTGCTAAAAAGTTGAAAAAAGCCATTGATAACACCAACAAATTGAACAACAACCTCAATATTGAAAATCACCAACAAATTCAACAACAACCTCAACATTGAAAAATACAAAAAAGTTCAAAAAATAACATTAATAACACCAACAAATTCAACAGCAACAGCAATATTGAAAATCACCAACCAATTCAACGACCTCAACTTTCAAAAACACCAACAGATTCAACAACATCCTCAACTTTTAAAAATACAAACAAGTTCAACAAAAAAAAATGATAACACCAACAAATTCAACAACATCCTCAACAATAAAAAACACCAACAAATTCAACAACAACCTCAACATTGAAAAACACCAACAAATTCAACAACAACTCAACATTGAAAAATACAAAACAGTCCAAAAAAATAACATTGATAACACCAACAAATTCAAAAACAACCTCAACATTGAAAAACATCAACAAATTCAACAACAAACTCAACATTGAAAAACACCAACAAATTCAACTACAAACTCAACATTGAAAAATACCAACAAATTCAACAACAATTTAACTTTGAAAAATACTAAAAAGTTTGAAAAATAACATTGATAACACCAACAAGTTTAACAACAACCTCAACATTGAAAAACACCAACAATTTCAACAACAACCTCAATATTGAAAATCCAGACAATTTCAACAACAACCTCAACTATTAAAAGTACCAAAAAGTTCAACAAAACAAATGTTGATAACACCAACAAATTCATCAACAACCTCAATATTGAAAATCACCAGCAAATTAAACAACCTAAACATTCAAAAACACAAAACAGTTCAAAAGAAAACATTGATAACACCAACAAATTCAACAACATCAACATTGAAAAACACCAACAAATTAAACAACAACCTCAACATTTAAAAGTACAAAAAAGTTCAAAAAAATGAACAGTGAAAATACCAATAAATTCAACAACGAGCACAACTTTTAAAAATACAAACAAGTTCAACAAAATAAACATTGATGACACTGTCCAATTCAACAACAACCTCAACATTTAAAATCACCAATAAATTCACCAACCTAAACACTGAATATCACCAAGTTCAACAACAACATCAACATTGAAAAACATCAACAAATTTAACAACAACCTCAACATTGAAAATCACCAACAAATTCAACAACACACTCATCATTGAAAAACACCAACAAATTCAACATCAACCCCAACTTTTAAAAGTACTAAAAAGTTGAAAAAAGCCATTGATAACACCAACAAATTGAAGAACAACCTCAATATTGAAAATCAAAAGAACAACAACCTCAATATTGAAAATCAAAAGAAAACATTGATAACACCAAAAAATTCAACAACAACCTCAACTTTTAAAAGTGCTAAAAAGTTGAAAAAAGCCATTGATAACACCGACAAATTGAACAACAACCTCAATATTGAAAATCACCAACAAATTCAACAACAACCTCAACATTGAAAAACAACATCAAATTTAACAACAACCTCAACAATGAAAACGCCAACAAATTCAACAAAAACCTCACCATTGAAAAACACCAACAAATTCAACAACAACCTCAACAATGAAAAACACCAATAAATTCAACAACAACCTTAACTTTTAAAAATACAAACAAGTTCAACAAAAAACATTGATAACATCAGCAAATTCAACAACAACCTCAACAATGAAAAACACCACCAAATTCAACAACAACCTCAACAATGAAAAACACCAACAAATTCAACAACAACCTTAACTTTTAAAAATACAAACAAGTTCAACAAAAAACATTGATAACACCAGCAAATTCAACAACAACCTCAACAATGAAAAACACCAATAAATTCAACAACAACCTTAACATTTAAAAATACAAACAAGTTCAACAAAAAACATTGATAACATCAGCAAATTCAACAACAACCTCAACACTGAAAAACACCAACAAATTCAACAACAACCTTAACTTTTAAAAATACAAACAAGTTCAACAAAAAACATTGATAACACCAGCAAATTCAACAACAACCTCAACAATGAAAAACACCACCAAATTCAACAACAACCTCAACAATGAAAAACACCAATAAATTCAACAACAACCTCAAAATTGAAACACAGCAACAAATTCAAGAACAACCTCAACATTGAAAAAAGCCAACAAATTCAACAAAAACCTCAATATTGAAAATCACCAACAAATTCAACAACCTTAACGCTGAATATCACCGACAAATTCGCAACAACCTCAAATTTGAAAAACACAAAAAAGTTGAAAAAAAACATTCATAACACAAACAAATTCAACAACAACCTTAATATTGAAAAATGCCAACAAATTCAACAACAACCTCAACATTGAAAAACGCCAACAAATTCAACAACAACCTCAATATTGAAAATCACCAACAAATTCAACAAACTCAACACTGAATATCACCAATAAATTCGCAACAACTTCAACTTTTAAAAACACAAAAATGTTTAAAAAAAACCATTCATGACACCAACAAATTCAACAATAAGCTTAATATTGAAAATCACCAACAAATTCAATGACCTAAACTTTGAAAAACACCAACAAATTCAAAATCAACCTCAACGTTTAAACGTACAAAAAAGGTCAACAAAATAAACATTGATAACATCAACAAATTCAGCAAAAACCTCAACTTTGAAAAACACAAAAATGCTCAAAAAAAACCATTGATAACCCCAACAAATTCAACAGCAACAGCAATATTGAAAATCACCAACCAATTCAACGACCTCAACTTTCAAAAACACCAACAGATTCAACAACATCCTCAACTTTTAAAAATACAAACAAGTTCAACAAAAAAAAATTGATAACACCAACAAATTCAACAACATCCTCAACAATGAAAAACACCAACAAATTCAACAGCAACCTCAACATTGAAAAACACCAACAAATTCAACAACAACTCAACATTGAAAAATACAAAACAGTCCAAAAAAATAACATTGATAACACCAACAAATTCAAAAACAACCTCAACATTGAAAAACATCAACAAATTCAACAACAAACTCAACATTGAAAAACACCAACAAATTCAACTACAAACTCAACATTGAAAAATACCAACAAATTCAACAACAATTTAACTTTGAAAAATACTAAAAAGTTTGAAAAATAACATTGATAACACCAACAAGTTTAACAACAACCTCAACATTGAAAAACACCAACAATTTCAACAACAACCTCAATATTGAAAATCCAGACAATTTCAACAACAACCTCAACTATTAAAAGTACCAAAAAGTTCAACAAAACAAATGTTGATAACACCAACAAATTCATCAACAACCTCAATATTGAAAATCACCAGCAAATTAAACAACCTAAACATTCAAAAACACAAAACAGTTCAAAAGAAAACATTGATAACACCAACAAATTCAACAACATCAACATTGAAAAACACCAACAAATTAAACAACAACCTCAACATTTAAAAGTACAAAAAAGTTCAAAAAAATGAACAGTGAAAATACCAATAAATTCAACAACGAGCACAACTTTTAAAAATACAAACAAGTTCAACAAAATAAACATTGATGACACTGTCCAATTCAACAACAACCTCAACATTTAAAATCACCAATAAATTCACCAACCTAAACACTGAATATCACCAAGTTCAACAACAACATCAACATTGAAAAACATCAACAAATTTAACAACAACCTCAACATTGAAAATCACCAACAAATTCAACAACACACTCATCATTGAAAAACACCAACAAATTCAACATCAACCCCAACTTTTAAAAGTACTAAAAAGTTGAAAAAAGCCATTGATAACACCAACAAATTGAAGAACAACCTCAATATTGAAAATCAAAAGAACAACAACCTCAATATTGAAAATCAAAAGAAAACATTGATAACACCAAAAAATTCAACAACAACCTCAACTTTTAAAAGTGCTAAAAAGTTGAAAAAAGCCATTGATAACACCGACAAATTGAACAACAACCTCAATATTGAAAATCACCAACAAATTCAACAACAACCTCAACATTGAAAAACAACATCAAATTTAACAACAACCTCAACAATGAAAACGCCAACAAATTCAACAAAAACCTCACCATTGAAAAACACCAACAAATTCAACAACAACCTCAACAATGAAAAACACCAATAAATTCAACAACAACCTTAACTTTTAAAAATACAAACAAGTTCAACAAAAAACATTGATAACATCAGCAAATTCAACAACAACCTCAACAATGAAAAACACCAATAAATTCAACAACAACCTTAACTTTTAAAAATACAAACAAGTTCAACAAAAAACATTGATAACACCAGCAAATTCAACAACAACCTCAACAATGAAAAACACCAATAAATTCAACAACAACCTTAACATTTAAAAATACAAACAAGTTCAACAAAAAACATTGATAACATCAGCAAATTCAACAACAACCTCAACACTGAAAAACACCAACAAATTCAACAACAACCTTAACTTTTAAAAATACAAACAAGTTCAACAAAAAACATTGATAACACCAGCAAATTCAACAACAACCTCAACAATGAAAAACACCACCAAATTCAACAACAACCTCAACAATGAAAAACACCAATAAATTCAACAACAACCTCAAAATTGAAACACAGCAACAAATTCAAGAACAACATCAACATTGAAAAAAGCCAACAAATTCAACAAAAACCTCAATATTGAAAATCACCAACAAATTCAACAACCTTAACGCTGAATATCACCGACAAATTCGCAACAACCTCAAATTTGAAAAACACAAAAAAGTTGAAAAAAAACATTCATAACACAAACAAATTCAACAACAACCTTAATATTGAAAAACGCCAACAAATTCAACAACAACCTCAACATTGAAAAACGCCAACAAATTCAACAACAACCTCAATATTGAAAATCACCAACAAATTCAACAAACTCAACACTGAATATCACCAATAAATTCGCAACAACTTCAACTTTGAAAAACACAAAAATGTTTAAAAAAAACCATTCATGACACCAACAAATTCAACAATAAGCTTAATATTGAAAATCACCAACAAATTCAATGACCTAAACTTTGAAAAACACCAACAAATTCAAAATCAACCTCAACGTTTAAACGTACAAAAAAGGTCAACAAAATAAACATTGATAACATCAACAAATTCAGCAAAAACCTCAACTTTGAAAAACACAAAAATGCTCAAAAAAAACCATTGATAACCCCAACAAATTCAACAGCAACAGCAATATTGAAAATCACCAACCAATTCAACGACCTCAACTTTCAAAAACACCAACAGATTCAACAACATCCTCAACTTTTAAAAATACAAACAAGTTCAACAAAAAAAAATGATAACACCAACAAATTCAACAACATCCTCAACAATAAAAAACACCAACAAATTCAACAACAACCTCAACATTGAAAAACACCAACAAATTCAACAACAACTCAACATTGAAAAATACAAAACAGTCCAAAAAAATAACATTGATAACACCAACAAATTCAAAAACAACCTCAACATTGAAAAACATCAACAAATTCAACAACAAACTCAACATTGAAAAACACCAACAAATTCAACTACAAACTCAACATTGAAAAATACCAACAAATTCAACAACAATTTAACTTTGAAAAATACTAAAAAGTTTGAAAAATAACATTGATAACACCAACAAGTTTAACAACAACCTCAACATTGAAAAACACCAACAATTTCAACAACAACCTCAATATTGAAAATCCAGACAATTTCAACAACAACCTCAACTATTAAAAGTACCAAAAAGTTCAACAAAACAAATGTTGATAACACCAACAAATTCATCAACAACCTCAATATTGAAAATCACCAGCAAATTAAACAACCTAAACATTCAAAAACACAAAACAGTTCAAAAGAAAACATTGATAACACCAACAAATTCAACAACATCAACATTGAAAAACACCAACAAATTAAACAACAACCTCAACATTTAAAAGTACAAAAAAGTTCAAAAAAATGAACAGTGAAAATACCAATAAATTCAACAACGAGCACAACTTTTAAAAATACAAACAAGTTCAACAAAATAAACATTGATGACACTGTCCAATTCAACAACAACCTCAACATTTAAAATCACCAATAAATTCACCAACCTAAACACTGAATATCACCAAGTTCAACAACAACATCAACATTGAAAAACATCAACAAATTTAACAACAACCTCAACATTGAAAATCACCAACAAATTCAACAACACACTCATCATTGAAAAACACCAACAAATTCAACATCAACCCCAACTTTTAAAAGTACTAAAAAGTTGAAAAAAGCCATTGATAACACCAACAAATTGAAGAACAACCTCAATATTGAAAATCAAAAGAACAACAACCTCAATATTGAAAATCAAAAGAAAACATTGATAACACCAAAAAATTCAACAACAACCTCAACTTTTAAAAGTGCTAAAAAGTTGAAAAAAGCCATTGATAACACCGACAAATTGAACAACAACCTCAATATTGAAAATCACCAACAAATTCAACAACAACCTCAACATTGAAAAACAACATCAAATTTAACAACAACCTCAACAATGAAAACGCCAACAAATTCAACAAAAACCTCACCATTGAAAAACACCAACAAATTCAACAACAACCTCAACAATGAAAAACACCAATAAATTCAACAACAACCTTAACTTTTAAAAATACAAACAAGTTCAACAAAAAACATTGATAACATCAGCAAATTCAACAACAACCTCAACAATGAAAAACACCAATAAATTCAACAACAACCTTAACTTTTAAAAATACAAACAAGTTCAACAAAAAACATTGATAACACCAGCAAATTCAACAACAACCTCAACAATGAAAAACACCAATAAATTCAACAACAACCTTAACATTTAAAAATACAAACAAGTTCAACAAAAAACATTGATAACATCAGCAAATTCAACAACAACCTCAACACTGAAAAACACCAACAAATTCAACAACAACCTTAACTTTTAAAAATACAAACAAGTTCAACAAAAAACATTGATAACACCAGCAAATTCAACAACAACCTCAACAATGAAAAACACCACCAAATTCAACAACAACCTCAACAATGAAAAACACCAATAAATTCAACAACAACCTCAAAATTGAAACACAGCAACAAATTCAAGAACAACATCAACATTGAAAAAAGCCAACAAATTCAACAAAAACCTCAATATTGAAAATCACCAACAAATTCAACAACCTTAACGCTGAATATCACCGACAAATTCGCAACAACCTCAAATTTGAAAAACACAAAAAAGTTGAAAAAAAACATTCATAACACAAACAAATTCAACAACAACCTTAATATTGAAAAATGCCAACAAATTCAACAACAACCTCAACATTGAAAAACGCCAACAAATTCAACAACAACCTCAATATTGAAAATCACCAACAAATTCAACAAACTCAACACTGAATATCACCAATAAATTCGCAACAACTTCAACTTTGAAAAACACAAAAATGTTTAAAAAAAACCATTCATGACACCAACAAATTCAACAATAAGCTTAATATTGAAAATCACCAACAAATTCAATGACCTAAACTTTGAAAAACACCAACAAATTCAACAACAAACTACTTTTAAAAATACAAACAAATTCAAAAAAAAACATTAATAACACTAACTAATTGAACAACAAACTCAGTATTGAAAATCACCAACAAATTCAACAACAACCTCAACATTGAAAAACGCCAACAAATTCAACAACAACCTCGACAATGAAAAACACCACCAAACTCAAAATCAACATCAACTTTAAAAATTACAAAAAAGAACAACAAAATAAACATTGATAACACCAACAAATTCAACAACAACCTCAACATTGAAAAATACAAAACAGTTCGAAAAATAACATTGATAACACCGACAAATTCAACAACAACCTCAATATTGAAAATCACCAACAGATTCAACAACAATCTCAACATTGAAAATCACCAACAAATTCAACTACAACCTCAACATTGAAAAACACCAACAAATTCAACAACAACCTCGACATGGAAAAACACCAACAAATTCAACAACAACTTCCACTTTGAAAAATACAAAAAACTTTGACCTAAACTTTGAAAAACAGCAACAAATTCAACAACAACCTCAACTTTTAAAAATACATACAAGTTCAACGAAAAAAAACATTGATAACACCAAGAAATTCAACAACAAACTCAATATTGAAAATCACCAAGAAATTCAACAACATCAACATTGAAAAACACGAATAAATTCAAGGACAACCTCAACATTGAAAAACACAAAACAAATTCAACAACAACCTCAACATTGAGAAAGAATAAAAAATTCATCAACAACCTCACATTTTAAAACTGCAACAAAGTTGAACAAAATAAACATTGACTACACCAACAAATTCAACTATATCCTCAATGTTGTAAATCACCAACAAATGCAACAACCTCAACATTGAAAAACACCAACAAATTTAACAACCAACTCAACAATGGAAAGACCAAAAAATTCAACAACAACCTCAACTTTGAAAAACATCAACAAATTCAAGAACAACCTCAACAATGATATAAAAGAAAATATTCAACAAGAATCTCAACATTGAAAAATACAATAAAGTTCAAAAAATAACATTAATAGCACCAACAAATTCAACAACAATCTCAATATTGAAAATCACCAACAAAATTCAACAACCTCAACATTGAAAAATGCCAACAAATTCAACGAGAACCTCAATATTGAAAATCACCAAAATATTCAACAACCTCAACACTGTATATCACCAACAAATTAATCAGCAACCTCAACTTTGAAAAACACAAAAAAGTTCCAAAAAACCCATTGATAACACCAACAAATTCAACAACAACCTCTATATTCAAAATCACCAACAAATTCAACGACCTCATCTTTGAAAAACACCAACAAATTCTACAACAACCTCAACATTGGAAAACATCAAATTTAACAACAACCTCAACAATGAAAACACCAACAAATTCAGCAAAAACCTCACCATTGAAGAACACCAACAAATTCAACAACAACCTCAACATTGAAAACCGCCAACAAATTCAACAACAACCTCAATATTGAAAATCACCAACAAATTCAACAACCTTAACGCTGAATATCACCGACAAATTCGCAACATCCTCAAATTGAAAAACTCAAAAAAGTTGAAAAAAAAACATTTATAACACCAACAAATTCAACAACATCCTCAATATTGAAAATCTCCAACAAATTCAACAACCTCAACACTGAATATCACCAACAAATTCGGAACAACTTCAACTTTGAAAAACACAAAAAAGTATTAAAAAAAAGCATTCATGAAACCAACATATTCAACAATAAGCTTAATATTGAAAATCACCAACAAATTCAACGACCTAAACTTTGAAAAACACCAACAAATTCAACAACAAACAACTTTTAAAAATACAAACAAATTCAAAAAAAAACATTAATAACACTAACTAAATGAACAGCGAAATCAATGTTGAAAATCACCAACAAATTCAACAACATAAACATTGAAAAACACCAATAAATTCAACAACAACCTCAACAATGAAAAACACCACAAAATTCAAAATCAACATTAACTTTTAAAATTACAAAAAAGTTCAACAAAATAAACATTGATAACACCAACAAATTCAACAACAACCTCGACTATGAAAAACACCAACAAATTCAACAACAAACTCAAAATTGAAAACACCAACAAATTCAACAACAACCTCAACATTGAAAAATACAAACAAGTTCAACAAAAAAAACATTGATAACACCAACAAATTCAACAACAAACTCAATACTGAAAATCACCAACAAATTCAACAACATTAACATTGAAAAACATCAATAAATTCAACAACAACCTCAACATTGATAACACCAACAAATTCAACAACAAACTCAATTTTGAAAATTACCAACAAATTCAACAACATTAGCATTGAAAAATACAAAAAAAATCATTCATAACACGAACAAATTCAACAACAACCTCAATATTGAAAATCACCAACAAATTCAACTACCTCAATATTTAAAAACACCAAAAAATTAAACAACAACTTCAACTTTTATAAATATAAACAAGTTCAAAAAAAAACCTTGATAACACCAACAAATTCAACAACAAGCTCAACAATGAAAAACACCAAAAAATTCAACAACAACCTCAACATTGAAAAACGCCAACAAATTCAACATCAACCTCGACAATGAAAAACATCACCAAATTCAACAACAAACTCTACTTTTAAAAATACAAACAACTTCAACAATAAAAGTCATTGATGCCATCAACAAATTCAACAACAATCTTACTATTGAAAATCAACAGCAAATTCAACAACATCAACATTGAAAAACACCAACAAATTCAACAACTACCTCAACATTGAAAAATACAAAAAGTTCAAAAAATAATATTGATAACAGGAACAAATTCAACAACAACCTCAACATTGAAAAACACCAACAAATTCAACTACAACCTCAATGTTGAAAATCACCAACAAATTCCACAAAATAAACATTGATGATGCAATCAAATTCAACAACAACCTCAACATTTAAAAGTAAAAAAAAGTTGATAAAAACATTGATAACACCAAAAAATTCAACCTCAATTTTGAAAATCACCAACAAATTCTACAACAACCTCAATATTGAATGTTCACAACAAAGTCAACAACCACCGCAACATTTAAAAACACCAATAAATTTAACTACAACGTCAACAATGAAAAACACCAAAAAATTTAACAAAAAACACATTGGAAAACACCAACAAATTCAACAATAACTTCAATCTTTTAAAACACAAAAAAGTTCAAAAAATAACATTGATAACACCAAAAAATTCAACAACAACCTCAATATTGAAAATCACCAACAAATTCAACAACCTCAACATTGAAAAACACCAACCAATTCAAGAACAACCTGAAATTTTAAAAATACAAATTCATTCAACAACAAACTTTGATAACAACAACAAATTCAACAACCTCAACATTCAAAAACACCAACAAATTCTACAACAACCTCAACATTGAAAAACACCTACAAATTCAACAACAACCTCAACATTGAAAAACACCTAAAAATTCAACAACAACCGCAACATTGAAATATATCAACAAATTCAACAACAACCTCAACTTTTAAAAGTACAAAAAAGTTCAAGAATGAACTTTGATAACACCAACAAATTGAACAACATCCTCAGAATTGAAAATCACCAACAAATTCAACATCCTCAACATTGTAAAACACCAACAAATTCAACAACAACCTTAACTTTTAAAATACAAACAAGTTCAACAAAAGACATTGATAACCCCAAGAAATTCAAAAACAACCACAACAATGAAAAACACCAGAAAATTCAACTACAACCTCAACATTGAAAAAACACCAACAAATTCAACAACAACCTCAACATTGAAAAACACCAAATAATTCAACAACAACCTCAACATTGAAAAAAACCAACAAATTCAACAACAACTTCAACTTTGAATAATACAACAAGTTCAAAAAATAAGGTTGATAAGAGCAACAAATTCAACAACCACCTCATGATTGTAAAACATCAAAAACTTCAACAACAACCGCATCATTGAAAAAAACGAACAAATTCAACAACAACCTCAACATTGAAAAATACAAATAAGTTCAAAAATTAACGTTGATAACACCAACAAATTCAACAACAAACTCAATATTGAAAATCACCAACAAATTCAACAGCAACCTCAACATTGAAAAACACCAACAAATTTAACAACAACCTTATCAATGAAAAACACCAAAAAATTCAACAAACAACCTCAACCTTTAAAAATACAAACAATTTCCACAAAATAAACATTGATGATGCAATCCAATTCAACAACAACCTCAACATTTAAAATCAGCAACAAATTCAGCAACCTCAACACTGAAAAACCCCAACAATTTCAACAACAACCTCAACATTGAAAAACACCTACAAATGCAACAATAACCTCAACAGAGAAAAACACCAACAACTTGAAAAACCTCAACAATGAAAAACACCAATAAATTCAGCAACAAACTCAACATTGAAAAAACACCAACAAATTTAACAACAAGCTCAAATTTCAAAAATACAAAAAAGTTCAAAAAATTACATGGATAACTCAAACAAATTCAACCACGACCTCAACATTGAATGTTCACAACAAATTCAACAATCACCGCAAAATTTAAAAACACCAATAAATTTAACTACAACGTCAACAATGAAAAACACCAAAAAATTTAACAAAAAACACATTGAAAAACACCAACAAATTCAACAATAACCTCAATCTTTTAAAGCACAAAAAAGTTCAAAAAATAACATTGATAACACCAAAAAATTCAACAACAACCTCAATATTGAAAATTACTAACAAATTCAACAACCTCAACATTGAAAAACACCAACCAATTCAAGAACAACCGGAAATTTTAAAAATACAAATTCATTCAACAAAAAACTTTGATAACACCAACAAATTCAACAACAACCTCAACATTCAAAAACACCAACAAATTCAACAACAACCTCAACATTGAAAAACACCTACAAATTCAACAACAACCTCAACATTGAAAAACACCTAAAAATTCAACAACAACCGCAACATTGAAATATATCAACAAATTCAACAACAACCTCAACCTTTAAAGGTACAAAAAAGTTCAAAAAAGAACTTTGGTAACACCAACAAATTGAACAACATCCTCAGCATTGAAAAACACCAAGAAATTCAACAACAACCTCAACATTGAAAAAACACCAACAACTTCATCAAACTCAACAACGTAAAACACCAACAAATTCAACAACAACATCAACATTGAAAAACACCATCAAATTCAGCAACCTCAACACTGAAAATCTCCAACAAATTCAACTACAATATCAAAATTGCAAAAACAATAAAATAATTCAGCAAGAACCTCAAATTTTAAATCTACAAAAAAGTTCAACAAAATAAACATTGATAACACCAATACATTCAGCAAGAACCTCAACTTTGAACATCACCAACAAATTCAACAAGCTCAACATTGAAAAACAGCAACAAATTCAACAACAACCTTAACTTTTAAAAATACAAACAAGTTCAACAAAAAACATTGATAACACCACCAAATTCAACAACAACCTCAACAATGAAAAACACCTACAAATTCAACAACAACGTCAACATTGAAAAACACCAACAAATTCAACAGCAACGTAAACATTGAAAATCACCAACAATCTCAACAACAACCTCAACATTGAAAAACGCCAACAAATTCAACAACATCCTCAATATTGAAAATCACCATCAAATTCAACAACCTCAACACTGAATATCACCAACAAATTCGCAAAAACTTCAACTTTGAAAAACACAAAAAAGTTTTTAAAAATCATTTCATGACACCAACAAATTCAACAATAAGCTTAATATTGAAAAACACCAACAAATTCAACGACCTAAACTTTGAAAAACACCAACAAATTCAACAACAAACAACTTATAAAAATACAAACAAGTTCAACAAAATAAACATTGATGACACTATCCAATTCAACAACAACCTCAACATTGAAAAACACCAACACATTTAACAGCAACCTCAATAATGAAAAGACCAAAAAACTCAACAAAAACCTCACCAATGAAAAACACCAACAAATTCAACAACAACCTCAACATTGAAAAATACCAACAGTTTCAACAACAACCTCAACTTTTATACGACAAAAAAGTTCAACAATATAACCATTGACAACACCAACAAATTCAACTACAACCTTAATTTTTAAAAATACAAGCTTATTCAACAATAAACTTTGATAATACCAACAAATTCAACAACAACCTCAACATTGAAAAACATCAACAAATTCAACAACAACGTCAACATTGAAAAACACCTACAAATTCAACAACAACCTCAACATTGAAAAACACCAACAACTTCAACAACCTCAACAATGAAAAATGCCAAAAAATTCAACAACTGCAATATTGAAAAATTCCAACAAATTCAACAACAACCTCAACATTGAAAAATACAATAAGGTTCAAAAAATAACATTGATAATGCCAAAAAATTCAACAACAAATTCAATATTGAAAATCACCAACAAATTCAACAACATCAACATTGAAAAATACCAATAAATTCAACAACAAACTCAACATTGAAAAACACCAACAAATTCAACAACAAGCTCAACTTTCAAAAATACAAAAAAGTTCAAAAAATAACATGGATAACACCAACAAATTCAACAAAAACTTCAACATTTAAAAACACGAACAAATTCAACAACCACCTCAACATTGAAAAACACCAACAAATTAAACAACAAGCTCACAATTGAAAAACACCAACAAATTCAACAACAACCTCAATATTGAAAGTCACCAACAAATTCAACAACAACCACTACATTTAAAAACACCAACAAATTTAACAGCAAAGTCATCAATGAAAAATACCAAAAAATTTTTAAAAAACTCAACATTGAAAAACACCAACAAATTCAACAACAACCTTAACATTTAAAAATACAAATTTATTCAACAAAAAACTTTGATAACACCAACAACTTCAACAACAACCTCAACATTCATAAACGCCAACAAATTCAACAACAACCTCAACATTGAAAAACACCAACAAATTCAACAGCAACATAAACATTGAAAATCACCATCAATCTCAAAAACAACCTCAACACTGAATATCACCAACAAATTCGCAAAAACTTCAACTTTGAAAAACACAAAAAAGTTTTTAAAAATCCATTCATGACACCAACAAATTCAACAATAAGCTTAATATTGAAAATTACCAACAAATTCAACGACCTAAACTTTGAAAAACACCAACAAATTCAACAACAAACAACTTATAAAAATACAAACAAGTTCAACAAAATAAACATTGATGACACTATCCAATTCAACAACAACCTCAACATTGAAAAACACCAACACATTTAACAACAACCTCAATAATGAAAAGACCAAAAAATTCAACAAAAACCTCACCAATGAAAAACACCAACAAATTCAACAACAACCTCAACATTGAAAAATACCAACAGTTTCAACAACAACCTCAACTTTTATACGACAAAAAAGTTCAACAATATAACCATTGACAACACCAACAAATTCAAATACAACCTCAACTTTCAAAAATACAAAAAAGTTCAAAAAATAACATTGATAACACCAACAAAATCAACCACAACCTCCACGTTGAAAAACACCAACAAATTCAAGAACAACTTCAACTTTGAAAAATACAAAAAAGTTCAAAAAATAACATTGATAACGCCAACAAATTCAACAACAAACTCAATATTGAAAATCACCAACAAATTCTACAACCTCAACATTGAAAAACCCCAACAATTTCAACAACAACCTCAACATTGAAAAACACCTACAAATTCAACAATAACCTCAACAGAGAAAAACACCAACAACTTGAAAAACCTCAACAATGAAAAACACCAATAAATTCAACAACAAACTCAACATTGAAAAAACACCGACAAATTTAACAACAAGCTCAAATTTCAAAAATACAAAAAAGTTCAAAAAATTACATGGATAACACAAACAAATTCAACAACAACCTCAATATTGAATGTTCACAACAAATTCAACAACCACCGCAACATTTAAAAACACCAATAAATTTAACTACAACGTCAACAATGAAAAACACCAAAAAATTTAACAAAAAACACATTGAAAAACACCAACAAATTCAACAATAACGTCAATCTTTTAAAGTACTAAAAAGTTCAAAAAATAACATTGATAACACCAAAAAATTCAACAACAACCTCAATATTGAAAATCACTAACAAATTCAACAACCTCAACATTGAAAAACACCAACCAATTCAAGATCAACCTGAAATTTTAAAAATACAAATTTATTCAACAAAAAACTTTGATAACACCAACAAATTCAACAACAACCTCAACATTCAAAAACACCAACAAATTCAACAACAACCTCAACATTGAAAAACACCTACAAATTCAACAACAACCTCAACATTGAAAAACACCTAAAAATTCAACAACAACCGCAACATTGAAATATACCAACAAATTCAACAACAACCTCAACCTTTAAAAGTACAAAAAAGTTGAATAATGAACTTTGATAACACCAACAAATTGAACAACATCCTCAGAATTGAAAATCACCAACAAATTCAACATCCTCAACATTGCAAAACACCAAAAAATTCAACAACAACCTCAACCTTTAAAAATACAAACAATTTCCACAAAATAAACATTGATGATGCAATCCAATTCAACAACAACCTCAACATTTAAAATCAGCAACAAATTCAGCAACCTCAACACCGAAAACAACCAACAAATTCAAGAACAACATCAACATTGAAAAACAATAAAAAATTTAGCCAACTCCTCAACCTTTAAATTACAACAAAGTTCAACAAAATAAACATTGACAACACCAACAAATTCAACTAAAATCTCAGCATTGAAAATCACCAACAAATTTAACAACAACCTCAAGTTTTAAAAGTACAAAAAAGTTAAAAAAGAACATTGATAACACCAACAAATTCAACAACAACCTCAACATTGAAAAACACCAACACATTCAACAACAACCTCAACAATGAAAAACACCTAAAAATTCAACAACAACCTCAACAATGAAAAACACCAAAAAATTCAACAATAACCGCAACATTGAAAAATAACAACAAATTCAACAACCTCAACATTGAAAAATGCAAAAAAGTTCAAATAATAACATTGATAACACCAACAACTTCAACAACAACCTCAATATTAAAATCACCAACAAATTCAAGAAAACACAACTTTTAAAAACACAAACAACTTTAACAAAAAAACATTGATAACCTCAATGTTGAAAATCACCAACAAATTCAACAACATCAACATCGAAAAACACCAACAAATTCAACAACAGTCTCAATATTGAAAAACACCAACAAATTCAACAACAACCTCAACATTGAAAAACACCAACAAATTCAACTACAACTTCAAATTTGAAATATACAAATAGTTCAAAAATAATATTGATAACACCAACAAACTCAATATTGAAAATCACCAAAAAATTCAACAGTAATCTCAACATTGAAAAACACCAACAAATTTAGCAACAACCTCAACATTGAAAAACACCAACAAATTTAATAACAACTCAACAATGAAAAACAACAAAAAATTTAACAAAAACCTCAACATTGAAAAACACCAACAAATTCAATGACAGCCTCAACCTTTTGCTGTACAATAAAGTTCAAAAAATTACATTCATAACACCAACAAATTCAACAACAACATCAATAATGAAAATCACCAACAAATTCAACAACCTCAACATTGAAAAACACCAACAAATTCAACAACAACCTTAACTTTTAAAAATAAAAGTTTATTCTACAATAAACTTTGATAATACCAACAAAATCAACCACAACCTCCACGTTGAAAAACACCAACAAATTCAAGAACAACTTCAACTTTGAAAAATACAAAAAAGTTCAAAAAATAACATTGATAACGCCAACAAATTCAACAACAAACTCAATATTGAAAATCACCAACAAATTCTACAACCTCAACATTGAAAAACCCCAACAATTTCAACAACAACCTCAACATTGAAAAACACCTACAAATTCAACAATAACCTCAACAGAGAAAAACACCAACAACTTGAAAAACCTCAACAATGAAAAACACCAATAAATTCAACAACAAACTCAACATTGAAAAAACACCGACAAATTTAACAACAAGCTCAAATTTCAAAAATACAAAAAAGTTCAAAAAATTACATGGATAACACAAACAAATTCAACAACAACCTCAATATTGAATGTTCACAACAAATTCAACAACCACCGCAACATTTAAAAACACCAATAAATTTAACTACAACGTCAACAATGAAAAACACCAAAAAATTTAACAAAAAACACATTGAAAAACACCAACAAATTCAACAATAACGTCAATCTTTTAAAGTACTAAAAAGTTCAAAAAATAACATTGATAACACCAAAAAATTCAACAACAACCTCAATATTGAAAATCACTAACAAATTCAACAACCTCAACATTGAAAAACACCAACCAATTCAAGATCAACCTGAAATTTTAAAAATACAAATTTATTCAACAAAAAACTTTGATAACACCAACAAATTCAACAACAACCTCAACATTCAAAAACACCAACAAATTCAACAACAACCTCAACATTGAAAAACACCTACAAATTCAACAACAACCTCAACATTGAAAAACACCTAAAAATTCAACAACAACCGCAACATTGAAATATACCAACAAATTCAACAACAACCTCAACCTTTAAAAGTACAAAAAAGTTGAATAATGAACTTTGATAACACCAACAAATTGAACAACATCCTCAGAATTGAAAATCACCAACAAATTCAACATCCTCAACATTGCAAAACACCAACAAATTCAACAACAACCTTAACTTTTAAAAATACAAACAAGTTCAACAAAAGACATTGATAACACGAAGAAATTCTACAACAACCACAACAATGAAAAACATCAAAAAATTCAAATACAACCTCAACATTGAAAAGCACCGACAAATTTAACAACAACCTCAACATTGAAAAAACACCAACAAATTCAACAACAACCTCAACATTGAAAAACACCAAATAATTCAACAACAACCTCAACATTGAAAAAACACCAACAAATTCAACAACAACCTCAACATTGAAAAACACCAAATAATTCAACAACAACCTCAACATTGAAAAACACCAACAAATTTAACAACAATCTTATCAATTAAAAACACCAAAAAATTCAACAACAACCTCAACCTTTAAAAATACAAACAATTTCCACAAAATAAACATTGATGATGCAATCCAATTCAACAACAACCTCAACATTTAAAATCAGCAACAAATTCAGCAACCTCAACACCGAAAACAACCAACAAATTCAAGAACAACATCAACATTGAAAAACAATAAAAAATTTAGCCAACTCCTCAACCTTTAAATTACAACAAAGTTCAACAAAATAAACATTGACAACACCAACAAATTCAACTAAAATCTCAGCATTGAAAATCACCAACAAATTTAACAACAACCTCAAGTTTTAAAAGTACAAAAAAGTTAAAAAAGAACATTGATAACACCAACAAATTCAACAACAACCTCAACATTGAAAAACACCAACACATTCAACAACAACCTCAACA
The DNA here is from genome assembly GCF_964194155.1 of Cetorhinus maximus. Classification (NCBI taxonomy): domain Eukaryota; kingdom Metazoa; phylum Chordata; class Chondrichthyes; order Lamniformes; family Cetorhinidae; genus Cetorhinus; species Cetorhinus maximus. Next base: position 110,647 of record NW_027596596.1, read on the forward strand.
ATGAAAAACACCTAAAAATTCAACAACAACCTCAACAATGAAAAACACCAAAAAATTCAACAATAACCGCAACATTGAAAAATAACAACAAATTCAACAACCTCAACATTGAAAAATGCAAAAAAGTTCAAATAATAACATTGATAACACCAACAACTTCAACAACAACCTCAATATTAAAATCACCAACAAATTCAAGAAAACACAACTTTTAAAAACACAAACAACTTTAACAAAAAAACATTGATAACCTCAATGTTGAAAATCACCAACAAATTCAACAACATCAACATCGAAAAACACCAACAAATTCAACAACAGTCTCAATATTGAAAAACACCAACAAATTCAACAACAACCTCAACATTGAAAAACACCAACAAATTCAACTACAACTTCAAATTTGAAATATACAAATAGTTCAAAAATAATATTGATAACACCAACAAACTCAATATTGAAAATCACCAAAAAATTCAACAGTAATCTCAACATTGAAAAACACCAACAAATTTAGCAACAACCTCAACATTGAAAAACACCAACAAATTTAATAACAACTCAACAATGAAAAACAACAAAAAATTTAACAAAAACCTCAACATTGAAAAACACCAACAAATTCAATGACAGCCTCAACCTTTTGCTGTACAATAAAGTTCAAAAAATTACATTCATAACACCAACAAATTCAACAACAACATCAATAATGAAAATCACCAACAAATTCAACAACCTCAACATTGAAAAACACCAACAAATTCAACAACAACCTTAACTTTTAAAAATAAAAGTTTATTCTACAATAAACTTTGATAATACCAAAAAATTCAACAACAACCTCAACATTGAAAAACATCAACAAATTCAACAACAACGTCAACATTGAAAAACACCTACAAATTCAACAACAACCTCAACATTGAAAAACACCAACAACTTCAACAACCTCAACAATGAAAAATACCAAAAAATTCAACAACAACTGCAATATTGAAAATTTCCAACAAATTCAACAACAACCTCAACATTGAAAAATACAATAAGGTTCAAAAAATAACAGTGATAACGCCAAAAAATTCAACAACAAATTCAATATTGAAAATCACCAACAAATTCAACAACATCAACATTGAAAGGTACCAATAAATTCAACAACAAACTCAACATTGAAAAACACCAACAAATTCAACAACAAGCTCAACTTTCAAAAATACAAAAAAGTTCAAAAAATAACATGGATAACACCAACAAATTCAACAACAACCTCAACATTGAAAAACACCAACAAATTTAACAAAAACCTCTACAATTAAAAACAACAAAAAATTCAACAAAAACCTCAACATTTAAAAACACGAACAAATTCAACAACCACCTCAACATTGAAAAACACCAACAAATTTAACAACAAGCTCAACTTTCAAAAATACAAAAAAGTTTAAAAAAGAACATTGATAACACCAACAAATTCAACAACAACCTCAATATTGAAAGTCACCAACAAATTCAACAACAACCAGTACATTTAAAAACACCAACAAATTTAACAGCAAAGTCATCAATGAAAAATACCAAAAAATTTTTAAAAATTCAACATTGAAAAACACCAACAAATTCAACAACAACCTTAACATTTAAAAATACAAATTTATTCAACAAAAAACTTTGATAACACCAACAACTTCAACAACAACCTCAACATTCATAAACGCCAACAAATTCAACAACAACCTCAACATTGAAAAACGCCTACAAATTCAACAATAACCTCAACATGGAAAAAAAACCTAAAAATTCAACAACAACCGCAACATTGAAATACACCAACAAATTCAAAAACAACCTCAACCTTTAAAAGTATAAAAATGTTCAAAAAAGAACTTTGAAAACACCAACAAATTGAACAACATTCTCAACATTGAAAAACACCTAGAAATTCAACAACAACCTCAACATTGAAAAACACCGACAAATTTACAACAACCTCAACATTGAAAAAACACCAACAACCTCATCAACCTCAACAATGTAAAACACCAACAAATTCAACAACAACATCAACATTGAAAAACACCAACAAATTCAGCAACCTCAACACTGAAAATCACCAACAAATTCAACTACAAAATCAAAATTGCAAAAACAATAAAAAATTCAGCAAGAACCTCAAATTTTAAATCTGCAAAAAAGTTCAACAAAATAAACATTGAAAACACCAATACATTCAGCAAGAACCTCAACTTTGAATATCACCAACAAATTCAACAACCTCAACATTGAAAAAAAACAACAAATTCAACTACAACCTTAGCTTTTAAAAATACAAACAAGTTCAACAAAAAACATTGATAACACCACCAAATTCAACAACAACATCAACAATGAAAAACACCAACAAATTAAACAACAACGTCAACATTGAAAAACACCAACAAATTCAACAACAACGTCAACATTGAAAATCACCATCAATCTCAACAACAACCTCAACATTGAAAAACGCCAACAAATTCAACAACATCCTCAATATTGAAAGTCACCAACAAATTCAACAACCTGAACACTGAATATCACCAACAAATTCGCAACAACTTCAACTTTGAAAAACACCAACAAATTCAACAACAAACAACTTTTAAAAATACAAACAAGTTCAACAAAATAAACATTGATGGCACTATCCAATTCAACAACAACCTCAACATTAGAAACACCAACAAATTTAACAACAACCTCAACAATGAAAAGACCAAAAAATTCAAAAAAAACCTCACCAATGAAGAACACCAACAAATTCAACAACAACCACAACATTGAAAAACACCAACAGTTTCAACAACAACCTCAACTTTTATACGACAGAAAAGTTCAGCAATATAACCATTTATAACACCAACAAATTCAACTACAAGCTCAACTTTCAAAAATACAAAAAAGTTCAAACAATAACATTGATAACACCAACAAAATCATCCACAACATCCACGTTGAAAAACACCAACAAATTCAAGAACAACTTCAACTTTGAAAAATACAAAAAAGTTCAAAAAATAACACTGATAACACCATCAAATTCAGCAACAAACTGAATATTGAAAATCACCAACAATTTCTACAACCTCAACAATGAAAAACATCAATAAATTGAACAACAAACTCAACATTGAAAAACACCTACAAATTCAACAACAACATCAACATTGAAAAGTACAAAAAAGTTCAAGAAAGAACATTGATAACACCAACAAATTGAACAACATCCTCAGAATTGAAAATCACCAACAAATTCAACATCCTCAACATTGAAAAACACATACAAATTCAACAACAACCTTAACTTCTAAAAATACAAACAAGTTCAACAAAAGACATTGATAACACCAAAAAATTCAACAACAACCTCAACATTGAAAAAACACCAACAACTTCAGCAACCTCAACAATGAAAAAAACCAAAAAATTCAACAACAACCGCAACATTAAAAAATACAAAAATGTTCAAAAAATAACATTGATAACGCCAACAAATTCAACAACAAATTCAATATTGAAAATCACCAACAAATTCAACAAGATCAACAGTGAAAAACACCAATAAATTCAACAACAACCTCAACATTGAAAAAAACTGACAAATTCAACAACAAGCGCAACTTGCTAAAATACAAAAAAGTTCAAAAATAACATGGATAACACCAAGAAATTCAACAACAACCTCAACATTGAAAAACAACAACAAATTTAACAATAACCTCAACAATTAAAAAAAAGAAATTCCAAGAAAAACCTCAACATTGAAAATCACAAACAAATTCAACAACAACCTCAACATTGAAAAACAAAAATAAATTCAAGAACAACCTCAACATTGAAAAAACACCAACAAATTCATCAACAAGCTCAACTTCCAAAAATACAAATAAGTTTTAAAAAGAACATTTATAACACCAACAAATTAAAACAACAACCTCAATATTGAAAGTCACCAACAAATTCAACAAAAACCTCAACTTTTAAGAAAAGAGAAAAAGTTCAAAAAAACATTGATAACACCAACAAATTCAACAATAACCTCAATATTGAAAGACACGAACAGATTCAATAACAACCTCAATATTGAAAGTCACCAACAAATTCAACAACAACCTCAATACTGAAAGACACCAACAAATTCAACAACAACCTCAACATTGAAAAATGCCAACAAATTCAACAAAAACCTCAACATTGAAAAACACCAACAAATTCAACAACAACCTCAACCTTTAAAAGTACAAGACAGTTCAAAAAATAACATTGATAACATCAACAAATTCAACAACAACCTCAATATTGAAAATCACCTACAAATTCAACAAACTCAACATTGAAAAACACCCACAAATTCAACAACAACCTTAACTTTTAAAAATAAAAATTTATTCAACAAAAAACTTTGATAACACCAACAAATTCAACAACATCCTCAGAATTGAAAACCACCAACAAATTCAACATCCTCAACGTTGAAAAACACCAACAAATTCAACAACAACCTTAAATACAAAAAAGTTCAACAAAAGACATTGATAACACCAAGAAACTCAACACCAACCTCAACAAATAAAAACACCAACAAATTCAACAACAGACGCAAAATTGAAAAACACCAACAAATTCAACAACAAACTTAACAATGAAAAACACCAACAAATTCAACAACAAACTCAACATTGAAAAAACACCAACAACTTCAACAACCTCAACAATGATAAACACCAAAAAATTCAACAACAACTGGAACTTTGAAAAATACCAAAAAATTCAACAACAACCTCAATAATGAAAAACATCAACAACTTCAACAACATCAACAATGAAAAACACCAAAATTCAACAACAACCGCAACATTGAAAAATATAAACAAAATCAAGACCAACCTCAACATTGAAAAATACAAAAAAGTTCAAAAAATAACGTTGATTACAGCAACAAATTCAACAACAACCTCAATATTGAAAATCACCAACAAATTCAAGAACAACCTCAACATTGATAAAAACCAACAGATTCATCAACAAGCTCAACTTTCAAAAATACAAAAAAGTTCAAAAAATAACATGCATAACGCCAACAAATTCAAAAACAATATCAACATTGAAAAACACCAACAAATTTAACAACAACCTTAACAATTAAAAACAACAAAAAATTCAACAAAAACCTCAATATTGAAAATCACCAACAAATTCAACAACAACCTTAACTTTGAAAAATGCCAACAAATTCAACAACAAACTCAAACTTTAAAAATACAAACAACTTGAACAAAAAAACTTGGATAACACAAACAAATTCTACAAAAAACTCAATATTGCACATCACCAACCAATTCAACAACATCAACATTGAAAAACACCAATGAATTCAACAACAAGCTCAACTTTCAAAAATACAAAAAAGTTTTAAAAAGAACATTGATAAGACCAACAAATTCAACTACAACCTCAACATTGAAAAACACCAATGAATTCAACAAAAACTTCAACATAGAAAAACACCAACAAATTCAACAAAAACTTCAATATTGAAAATCACCAACAAATTCAACAACAACCTCAACATTGAAAAACACCAACAAATTCAACAACAACCTCAACATTGAAAATCACCAACAAATTCAACAACATCAACATTGCAAAAAACCAACAAATTCAGCAACAATCTCAACATTGAAAAACACCAATGAATTCAACAACAACCTTAATTTTTAAAAATACAAATTTATTCAACAAAAAACTTTGATAACACCAACAAATTCAACAACAACCTCAACATTGAAAAGTACAAATAAATTCAAGAAAGAACTTTGATAACACCAACAAATTGAACAACAACCTCAACAATTAAAAACAACAAAAAATTCAACAAAAACCTCAACATTGAAAAACACAAACACATTCAACAACAACGTCAACATTGAAAAACACCAACAAATTCAACAACAACCTCAACATTGAGAAACAACAACAAATTCAACAACAAGCTAAACTTTCAAAAATACAAAAAAGTTTAAAAAAGAACATTGATAACACAAACAAAGTCAACAACAACCTCAATCTTTAAAAGCACAAAAAAGTTTAAAAAAGAACATTGATAACATAAACAAATTCAACAACAACCTCAATCTTTAAAAGCACAAAAAAGTTCAAAAAATAACATTGAAAAACACCAACAAATATAACAACAACCTCAACATTGAAAAACACCAACAAATTCAACAACAACCTCAACATTCAAAAACACCAACAAATTCAACAACAACCTCAACATTGAAAAACACCTTCAAATTCAACAACAACCTCAACATTGAAAAACACCTAAAAGTTCAACAACAACCGCAACAGTGAAAATACCAACAAATTCAACAACAACCTCAACCATTAAAAGTACAAAAAAGTTCAAGAAACAAGTTTGATAACAACAACAAATTGAACAACATCCTCAGAATTGAAAATCACCAACAAATTCAACATCCTCAACATTCAAAAACACCAACAAATTCAACAACAACCTTAACTTTAAAAAATACAAGCAAGTTCAACAAAAGACATTGATAACACCAAAAAATTCAACAACAACTTCAACAATGAAAAACACCAACAAATCCAACAACAACCTCAACATTGAAAAACACCGACAAATTTAACTACAACCTCAACATTGAAAAAACACCAACAAATCCAACAACAACCTCAACATTGAAAAACACCGACAAATTTAACAACAACCTCAACATTGAAAAAACACGAACAACTTCAACAACCTCAACAATGAAAAACACTAACAAATTCAACAATAACCTCAATATTGAAAAACCCCAAAAATCAACAACAACCTCAACATTGAAAAATACAAAAAAGTTCAAAAAATAACCTGCATAACGCCAACAAATTCAAAAACAATATCAACATTGAAAAACAGCAACAAATTTAACAACAACCTCAACAATTAAAAACAACAAAAAATTCAACAAAAACCTCAATATTGAAAATCACTAACAAATTCAACAACAACCTCAACATTGAAAAACGCCAACAAATTCAACAACAAACTCAACTTTTAAAAATACAAACAACTTGAACAAAAAAACTTGGATAACATCAACAAATTCAACAAAAAACTCAATATTGCAAATCACCAACAAATTCAACAACATCAACATTGAAAAACACCAATGAATTCAACAACAAGCTCAACTTTCAAAAATACTAAAAAGTTTTAAAAAGAACATTGATAAGACAAACAAATTCAACAACAACCTCAACATAGAAAGTCACCATCATATTCAACAACAAACTCAACATTAAAAAACACCAACAAATTCAACAACAACCTCAACATTGAAAATCACCAACAAATTCAACAACAACCTCAATATTGAAAACCACCAATAAATTCAACAACATCTACATTGAAAAACACGAATAAGTTCAACAACAAACTCAACATTGAAAAAAACCAACAAAATCATCAACAAACTCAACATTGAAAAAAACCAACAAATTCAACAACCAGCTCAACGTTCAAAAATACAAAGAAGTTCAAAAAATAATATGGATAACACCAACAAATTCAACAACAACCTCAACATTGAAAAACACCAACAAATTCAACAACAACCTCAATATTGAAAGTCAACAAGCAATTCAACAACAACCTCAATATTGAAAGACACCAACAAATTCAACAACAACCTCAACATTGAAAAACACCAACAAATTCAAGAACAACCTCAACATTAAATAAAAACAACAAATTCATCAACAAGCTGAACTTTCAAAAATAGAAAAAAGTTCAAAAAATAACATTGATAACAGCAACAAATTCAACAACAACCTCAACATTGAAAAACACGAACAAATTCAACAAAAAACTCAATATGGGAAATCACCAACAAATTCAACAACATCAACATTGCAAAAAAACAACAAATTAAACAACAACCTCAACATTGAATAACAACAATAAATTCAACAACAAACAGAACATTGAAAAATACCAACATATTAAACAACAAGCTCAACTTTCAAAAAATACGAAAAAGTTCAAAAAAGAACATTGATAACACTAACAAATTCAACAACAACCACAACATTGAAAAACACCAACAAATTTAACAACAACCTCAACAATGAAAAACACGAACAAATTCAACATCAAGCTCAACTTTCAAAAATACAACAAACTTTTAAAATGAACATTTATAACACCAAAAAATTCAACAACAACCTCTATATTAAAAGTCACCAACAAATTCAACAACAACATCAACTTTTAAAAGAATAGAAAAAGATCAAAAAAAACATTGATAACACCAACAAATTCAACAACAACCACAACATTGAAAAAACACCAACAAATTTAACAACAACGTCAACAATGATAAACACCAATAAATTTAACAAAAAACTCAACATTGAAAAACACCTTCAAATTCAACAACAACCTCAACATTGAATAACACTTACAAATTCAACAACAACCTCAACATTGAAAAATACAAAAAAGTTCAAAAAATAAAGTTGATAACACCAACAAATTCAACAACAAAGTCAATATTGAAAATCACCATAAATTCAACAACATCAACATTGAAAAACACCAACAAATTCAACAACAACCTCAACATTGAAAAAAACCAACACATTCATCAACAAGCTCAACTTTCAAAAATACAAAAATCTTCAAAAAATAACATGGATAACAGCAACAAATTCAATAACAACCTCAACATTGAAAAACACCAACAACATTTAACAACAACCTCAACAATTAAAAACAACAAAAAATTCAACAAAACCCTCAATATTGGAAATCACCAACAAATCCAACAACAACCTCAACTTTTAAAAGAGAAAAAGTTCATAAAAGCATTGATAACACCACCAAATTGAACAATAACCACAATATTGAAAGACACCAACAAATTCAACAACAACCTCAATATTGAAAGTCACCAACAAATTCAACAACAACCTCAATATTGAAAGACACCAACATATTCAACAACGACCTCAATATTGAAAGACACCAACAACTTCAACAACAATCTCACCCTTGAGAAGTACAAAAAAGTTCAAAAAAGATATTTGATAACACCAAAAAATTCAACAACAACCTCAATATTGAAAATCACCAACTAATTCAACAACCTCCACATTGAAAAACACCAACAAATTCAACAACAACCTTAACTTTTAAAAATACAAAAAAGTTCAACAAAAGACATTGATAACACCAACAAATTCAACAACAACCTCAACAATGAAAAACAACAACAAATTCAACAACAACCTCAATATTGAAAGACACCAACAAATTCAAGAACAAACTAAATATTGAAAATCATTAACAAATTCAACAACATCAACATTGAAATACAGCAACAAATTCAACAAGAAACTCAACATTGAAAAAGACCAACAAATTCATCAACAAACTGAATTTTTAAAAGAAGAGAAAAATTTTTTAAAAATAACATTGATAACACCAAAAAATTCAAAAATAACCTCAATATTGAAAGACAGGAAAAAATTTAACAACAAACTCAATATTGAAAGTCAACAACAAATTCAACAAAAACCGCAATATTGAAAGACACCAACAAATTCAACAACAAACTCAACATTGAAAAACGCCAACAAATTCAACAACAACCTCAACCTTTAAAAGTACAAAAAAGTTCAAAACAGAGCTTTGATAACACCAAAAAATTCAACAACAAACTCAATATTGAAAATCACCAACAAATTCCACAACCTCTTTTGTTGAACTTGTTTGTATATTTAAAAGTTAAGGTTGTTGTTAAATTTGTTGGTGTGTTTCAATGTTGAGGTTGTGGAATTTGTTGGTGATTTTCAATGTTAAGGTTGCTGTTGAATTTGTTGGCGTTTTTCAATGTTCAGGTTGTTGTTGAAGTTGTTGGTGTCATTCAATATTGAGGTTGTTGTTGAATTTGTTGGTGACTTTTAATATTGAGGTTCTTGTTGAGTTGGTTGGTGTCTTTCAATATTGAGGTCGTTGAATTTGTTGGTGTTATCAATGTTTTCTTTGAACTTTATCTCTTCTTTTAAAAGTTGAGGTTGTTGTTGAATTTGTTGGAGATTTTCAATATTGAGGTTTTTGTTGAATTTTTTGGTGTTTTTAATTTTTGAGGTTGTTGATAAATTTGTTGATGTTTTTCAATGTTGAGGTTGTTTTTGAATGTGTTGGTGTTATCCATGTTATTTTTTGAACTTTTTTGTATATTTGAAAATTGAGCTTGTCGTTGAATTTGTCGGTGTTTTTCAATGTTGAGTTTGTCAAGCCAAACTTTCAAAAATACAAAAAAGTTCAAAAAAGAACATTGATAACGCCAACAAATTCAAAAACAACTTCAACATTGAAAATCACCAACAAATTTATCAACAACCTCAAAAATTAAAAACAACAAAAAATTCAACAAAAACCTCAATATTGAAAATCACCAACAAATTCAACAACAACCTCAACTTTTAAAGGAAGAGAAAAACTTCAAAAAAAAATTGATAACACCAATAAATTCAACGACCTCAATATTGAAAGACACCAACAAATTAAACAGCAACCTCAATATTGAAAGTCACCAAAAAATTCAACAACAACCTCAATATTGAATGACACCAACAACTTCAAAACCAACCTCAACATTTAAAAACGCAAACAAATTCAACAACAATCTCAACCTTTAAAAGTACAAAAAAGTTCAAAAAAGAACTTTGATAACACCAAAAAATTCAACAACAACCTCAATATTGAAAATCACCAACAAATTCAACAAAATCAACAATGAAAAACACCAACAAATTCAAGAAGAGCCTCAACTTTTAAAAATACAAACAAGTTCAACAAAAGACATTGATAACACCAACAAATTCAACAAACAACCTCAACAATGCAAAACACCAACAAATTTAACAACATCATCAACATTGAAAAACACCACCAAATTCAACAACAACATCAACATTGAAAAAACACCAACAACTTCAAGAACCTCAACAACTAAAAACACCAAAAAATTCAACAACAACCGCAACATTGAAAAAAACAAAAAAGTTCAAAAAATAACATTGATAACGCCAACAAATTCAACAACAATCTCAATGTTGAAAATCACCAACAAATTCAACAATATCAACATTGAAAAACACCAACAAATTCAACAACAACCTCAACATTGAAAAACACCAAGAAATTTATCAACAATCTCAACAATTAAAAACAACAAAAAATTCAACAAAAACCTCAATATTGAAAGTCACCAACAAATTCAACAACAACCACAACATTGAAAAACGCCAACAAATTCAACAACAACCTCAACCTTGAAAAGTACAAAAAGTTCAAAAAAGAACTTTCATTACACCAAAAAATTCTAGAACAACCTCAATATTGAAAATCACCAACAAATTCAATTACCTCAGCATTGAAAAACACCAACAAATTCAACAATAACCATAACTTTTAAAAATACAAACAAGTTCAACAAAAGACATTGATAACAACAACAAATTCAACAACAACCTCAACAATGAATAACTCCAACAAATTCAACAACAACCTCAACTTTTAAAGGAAGAGAAAAAGTTCAAAAAAAACATTGATAACACCAACAAATTCAATGACCTCAATATTGAAAGACACCAAAAAATTCAACAGCAACCTCAATATTGAATGTTTCCAACAAATTCAACAACAACCTCAATATTGAATGACACCAACAACTTCAACAACAACCGCAACATTGAAAAACGCCAACAAATTCAACAACAAACTCAACTTTTAAAAATACAAACAACTTCAACAAAAAAACATTGATAACACCAACAAATTCAAAAAAAAACTCAATGTTGGAAATCACCAACAAATTCAACAACATCAGCATTTCAAAAAACCAACAAATTAAACAAGAACCTCAACATTGAATAACAAAAATAAATTCAACAACAAACTCAACATTGAAAAACACCAACATATTCAACAACAAGCTCAACTTTCAAAAATACAAAAAAGTTCAAAAAAGAACATTGATAACGCCAACAACTTCAAAAACAACTTCAACATTGAAAAACACCAACAAATTTATCAACAACCTCAACAATTAAAAACAACAAAAAATACAACAAAAACCTCAAGATTGAAAATCACCAACAAATTCAACAACAACCTCAATATTGAAAATCACCAACAAATTCAACAAACACAACATTGAAAAACACCAACAAATTCAAGAAGAACCTTAACTTTTAAAAATACAAACAAGTTCAACAAAAGACATTGATAACATCAACAAATTCAACAAACAACCTCAGCAATGCAAAACACCAACAAATTCAACAACAACCGCAACATTGAAAATAACAAAAAAGTTCAAAAAATAACATTGATAACGCCAACAAATTCAACAACAAACTCAATGTTGAAAATCACCAACAAATTCAACAATATCAACATTGAAAAACACCAACAAATTCAACAACAACCTCAACATTGAAAAACACCCAGAAATTTATCAACAATCTCAACAATTAAAAACAACAAAAAATTCAACAAAAACCTCAATATTGAAAGTCACCAACAAATTCAACAACAACCTCAACATTGAAAAACGCCAACAAATTCAACAACAACCTCAACCTTGAAAAGTACAAAAAAGTTCAAAAAAGAACTTGCATAACACCAAAAAATTCTAGAACAACCTCAATATTGAAAATCACCAACAAATTCAATTACCTCAGCATTGAAAAACACCAACAAATTCAACAATAACCATAACTTTTAAAAATACAAACAAGTTCAACAAAAGACATTGATAACACCAAAAAATTCAACAAACAACCTCAACAATGCAAAACACCAACAACCTCAACATTGAAAAACGCCAACAAATTAAACAACAACCTCAACATTTAAAAGTACAAAAAAGTTCAAAAAAGAACTTTGATATCACCAAAAAATTCAACAACAACCTCAATATTGAAAATCACCAACAAATTCCACAACCTCAACATTGAAAAACACCAAAAAATTCAACAGCAACCTTAACTATTAAAAATACAAAAAAGTTTAACAAAAGACATTGATAACACCAACAAACTCAACAACAATGTCAACAATGAAAAACACCAACAAATTTAACAACAACCTCAATATTGAAAGACACCAACAAATTCAACACCAACCTCAACATTGAAAAATACAAAAAAGTTCAAAAAATAACGTTGATAACACCAATAAATTCAACAACAAACTCAATATTGAATGTCACCAACAAATTCAACAATAACCTCAACATTTAAAAACACCAACAAATTCAACAACAACCTCAATATTGAAAGTCACCAAAAAATTCAACAGCAACCTCAACAATAAAAAACACCAACAAATTCAAAAACAACCTCAACATTAGAAAAATACAAAAAAGTTCAAAAAATAACGTTGATAACACCAACAAATTCAACAACAAAATCAACATTGAAAAAAACCAACAAATTCATCAACAAGCTCAACTTTCAAAAATACAAAAAAGTTCAAAAAATAACATGGATAACAGCAACAAATTCAATAACAACCTCAAGATTGAAAAACAACAACAATATTTAACAACAACCTCAATAATTAAAAGCAACAAAAAATTCAACAAAAACCTCAATATTGAAAATCAGCAAAAAATTCAACAACAACCTCAACTTTTAAAAGAGAAAAAGTTCAAAAAAAAACATTCATAACATCAACAAATTCAACAATAACCACAATATTGAAAGACACCAACAAATTCAACAACAACCTCAATATTGAAAGTCACCAACAAATTCTACAACAACCTCAATATTGAATGACACCAACAAATTCAACAACAACCTCAACATTGAAAAACACCAACAACTTCAACAACCTCAATAATGAAAAACTCCAAAAAATTCAACAACCGCAACATTGAAAAATATAAACAAATTCAACAACAACCTCAACATTGAAAAATACAAAAAAGTTCCACAAATAACGTTGATATCACCAACAAATTCAACAACAAACTCAATGTTGAAAATCACCAACAAATTCAACAACATCAACATTGAAAAACAAAAACAAATTCAACAACAAACTCAACATTGAAAAACAAAAACAAATTCAACAACAAACTCAACATTGAAAGACACCAACAAATTCAACAACAAGCTCAATTTTCAAATATACAAAAAAGTTCAAAAAATAACATGGATAACACCAACACATTCAAAAACAACCTCAACATTGAAAAACATCATCAAATTTATCAACAACCTCAAAAATTAAAAACAACAAAAAATTCAACAAAAACCTCAATATTGAAAATCTCCAACAAATTCAACAACAACCTCAACTTTTAAAAGAAGAGATAAAGTTAAAAATTTGTTGGATAACACCAACAAATTCAATGACCTCAATATTGAAAGACACCAACAAATTCAACAAGAACCTCAATATTGAAAGTCACCAACAAATTCAACAACAACCTCAATATTGAATGACACCAGCAACTTCAACAACAACCTGAACATTGAAAAACGCCAACAAATTCAACAACAACATTAACAATGAAAAACGCCAACAAATTCAACAACATCAACATTGCAAAAAAACCAACAAATTAAAAAACAACCTCAACATTGAATAACAACAAAAAAATCAACAACAAACACAACATTGAAAAACACCAACATATTCAACAACAAGCTCAACTTTCAAAAATACAAAAAAGTTCAAAAAAGAACATTGATAACACTAACAAATTCAACAACAACCTCAATATTGAAAATCACCAACAAATTCAACAACCTCAGCATTGAAAAATACAAAAAAGTTCAAAATAGAACATTTATAACACTAACAAATTCAACAACAACCTGAACATTGAAATACACCAACAAATTCAACTCCATCTTCAACTTTGAATAATACAAAAAAGTTCAAAAAATAACATTGATAACAGCAACAAATTCAACAACAACCTAAACATTGAAAAACACCAACAAATTCAACCAGAACCTCAAAATTGAAAAACACCAACAAATTCAGCAACAACCTCAACATTGAAAAACACCAAGAAATTCAACATCAACCTCAACATTGAAATACGCCAACAAATTCAACAACAAACTCAACTTTTAAAAATAGAAACAACTTCAACTGAAAAACATTGATAACACCATCAAATTCAACAAAAAACTCAATATTGGAAATCACCAACAAATTGAACAACATCAACATTGCAAACAACCAACAAATTAAACAACAACCTCAACATTGAATAACAACAATAAATTCAACAACAAATACAACATTGAAAAACACCAACATATTCAACAACAAGCTCAACTTTCAATACAAAAAAGTTCAAAAAAGAACATTGATAACACTAACAAATTCAACAACAACCTCAATATTGAAAATCACCAACAAATTCAATAACCTCAGCATTGAAAATCACCAACAAATTCAACAATAACCTTAACTTTTAAAAATACAAACAAGTTCAACAAAAGACATTGATAACACCAACAAATTCAACAACAACCTCAACAATGTAAAGCTTCAACAAATTCAACAACCACCTCAACATTGAAAAACACCAACAAATTCAACAACAAACTCAACATTGAAAAAACACCAACAACTTCAACAACCTCAACAATGAAAAACACTAAAAAATTCAACAACAATCGCAACATTGAAAAATACAAATAAGTTCAAAAAATAACATTGTTAACGCCAACAAATTCAAAAACAACCTCAACATTGTAAAACACCAACAAATATATCAACAACCTCAACAATTAAAAACAACAAAAAATTCAACAAAAACCACAATATTGAAAGTCACCAACAAATTCAACAACAACCTCAACATTGAAAAACGCCAAGAAATTCAACTACAACCTCAACCTTGAAAAGTACAAAAAAGTTCAAAAAAGAACTTTCATAACACCAAAAAATTCTAGAACAACCTCAATATTGAAAATCACCAACAAATTCAATAACCTCAGCATTGAAAAACAACAACAATTCAACAATAACCTTAACTTTTAAAAATACAAACAAGTTCAACAAAAGACATTGATAACAACAACAAATTCAACAACAACCTCAACAATGAATAACTCCAACAGATTCAAATACAACCTCAACTTTTAAAGGAAGAGAAAAAGTTCAAAAAAAACATTGATAACACCAACAAATTCAACGACCTCAATATTGAAAGACACGAAAAAATTCAACAGCAACCTCAATATTGAAAGTCTCCAACAAATTCAACAACAACCTCAACATTGCAAAATGCCAACAAATTCAACAACAAACTCAACTTTTAAAAATACAAACAACTTCAACAAAAAAACATTGATAACAACAACAAATTCAACAAAAAACTCAATGTTGGAAATCACCAACAAATTCAACATCAACATTGCAAAAAACCAACAAACTAAACAACAACCTCAACATTGAATAACAAAAATAAATTCAACAACAAACACAACATTGAAAAACACCAACATATTCAACAACAAGCTCAACTTTCAAAAATATAAAAAAGTTCAAAAAAGATTATTGATAACGCCATCAAATTCAAAAACAACTTCAACATTGAAAATCACCAACAAATATATCAACAACCTCAACAATTAAAAACAACAAAAAAATTCAACAAAAACCTCAATATTGAAAATCACCAACAAATTCAACAACAACCTCAACGTTTAAAAGAAGAGAAAAAGTTCAAAAAAAAATTGATAACACCAACAAATTCAACAACAACCTCAATATTGAAAGTCACCAAAAAATTCAACAACAACCTCAATATTCAATGACACCAACAACTTCAACAATAACCTCAACATTTAAAAACGCAAACAAATTCAACAACAATCTCAACCTTTATAAGTACAAAAAAGTTCAAAAAAGAACTTTGATAACACCAAAAAATTCAACAACAACCTCAATATTGAAAATCACCAACAAATTCAACAAACACAACCAACAAAAACACGAACAAATTCAAGAAGAACCTTAACTTTTAAAAATACAAACAATGTCATCAAAAGACATTGATAACACCAACAAATTCAACAAACAACCTCAACAATGCGAAACACCAACAAATTTGACAACAACCTCAACATTGAAAAACACCAACAACTTCTACAACCTCAAGAATTAAAAACACCAAAAAAATCAACAACAACCGCAACATTGAAAAAAACAAAAAAATTCAAAAAATAACATTGATAACGCCAACAAATTCAACAACAAACTCAATGCTGAAAATCACCAACAAATTCAACATCAACCTCAACATTGAAAAACACCAGCAACTTCAACAACCTCAAAAACGAAAAACACCAAAAAATTCAACAACAACCTTAACATTGAAAAATACAGAAAAGTTCAAAAGTTATCATTGATAACACCAACAAATTCAACAACAAACTCAATATTTATAATCACCAACAAATTCATCAAAATCAACATTGAAAAACACCAAAAAATTCAACAACAACCCCAACTTTGAAAAACACCAATAAATTCAACAACAACCTCAACAATGAAAAACACCAACAAATTCAACAACCTCTACTTTTAAAAGAAGAGAAAAAGTTCAAAAAAAAGATTGATAACACCAACAAATTCACCGACCTCAATATTGAAAGACACCAACAAATTCAACAACAACCTCAATATTGAAAATCACCAACAAATTCAACAACCTCAACATTGAAAAACACTAACAAATTCAACAACAACCTCAACAATGAAAAACAGCAACAAATTCAACAACAAACTCAACATTGAAAAACACCAAAAAATTCAACAACAACCGCAACATTGAATAATACAAAAAACTTCAATAAATAACATTGATAATGCCAATAAATTCAACAACAAACTCAATATTGAATATCACAAACAACTTCAACAATATCAACATTGAAAAACATAAACAAATTCAACAACAACCTCAGCATTTAAAAACACTAACAAATCCAACAACAACCTAAACATTGAAAAACACCAACAAATTCAACATCAACCTCAACATTGAAAAATGCAAAGAAGTTCAAAAAATAACATTGATAACATCAACAAATTCAACTACAACCTCAATATTGAAAACCATCAACAAATTCAACAACAACCTCAACATTGAAAACCCCATACAATTCAACAGCAAACTCAACTTTTAAAAATACAAACAACTGCAACAAAAAAAAAATGATAACACCAACAAATTTAACAAAAAACTCAATATTGGAAATCACCAACAAATTCAACAACATCAACATTGCAAAAAATCAACAAATTCAACAACAACTTCAACATTGAAAAACAACAATAAATTCAACAACAACCACAGCATTGAAAACACCAACAAATTCAACAACAAATTCAATTTTGAAAATCACTAACAAATTCAACAACATCAACATTGAAAAACACCAACAAATTCAACAACAAGCTCAACTTTCAAAATTACAATGAAGTTCAAAAAATAACATTGATAACAGCAACAAATTCAACAACAACATCAACGTTGAAAAACACCAACAAATTCAACTACAACCTCAACAATGAAATACACCTAAAACTTCAACAACAACTGCAACACAGAAAAATACCAACAAATTCAACAACAACCTCAACATTGAAAAATACAAAAATGTTCAAAAAAATAACATTAATAGCACCAACAAATTCAACAACAAAATCAACATTGAAAAACACCAACAAATTCAACAACAACCTCAACATTGAAAAACACCAATAAATTCATCAACAACCTCAACATTGAAATACACCAGCAAATACAACAACAAGCTCAACATTGAAAAAACCAACAAATTCGACAACAACCTCAACTTTCAAAACTATAATAAATGTTCAAAAAATAACATTGATAACAGCAACAAATTCAACAACAACCTCAACGTTGAAAAACACCAACAACTTCAAATACAACCTCAACAATGAAAAACAACAACAACCTCAACATTCAATAATACCAATAAACTCAACAACAACCTCAACAATGAATAACTCCAACAAATTCAACCAGAAGCTCAAAATTGAAAAATACAAAAAAGATCAAAAAATAACATTGATAACACTAACAAATTCAACAACAACCTCGACATTGAAAAATACAAAACAGTCCAAAAAACAACATTGATAACACCAACAAATTCAACAACAACCACAATATTGGAAATCACAAACAAATTCAACAACAACCTCAACATTGAAAAACACCTGCAAATTCAACATCAATCTCAATATTGAAATCACCAACAAATTCAACAACAACCTCAAAATTGAAAAACGCCAAACAATTCAACAACAAACTCAGCTTCTAAAAATACAAACAACTTCAATAAAATAAGATTGATAACAGCAACAAATTTAACAAAATCTCAATATTGGAAATCACCAACAAATTCAACAACATCAACATTGCAAAAAATCAACAAATTCAACAACAACCTCAACATTGAAAATCAACAATAAATTCAACAACAGCCACAACAATGAAAAACAACATATTCAACAAGAAGCTCAACTTTCAAAAATACAAAAATGATCAAAAAAGAACATTCATTACACCAACAAATTCAACAACAACCTCATTTTTCAATGTCACCAACAAATTCAACAACAACCTCAATATTGAAAGACACCAACAATTTCAACAACAACTTCTACAATGAAAAACACCAAAAAATTCAATAACAACCTCAACATTGAAAAATACAAAAAAGTTCAAAAAATAACATTGATAACACCAACAAATTCAACAACAAACTCAATATTGAAAATCACCAACAAATTCAACATTGAAAAACACCAAAAATTCAACAACAACCTCAACATTGACAAATACAAAAAAGGTCAAAAAATAACATTGATAACACCAAAAAATTCAACAACAAACTCAATATTGAAAATCACCAACAAATTCAACAAAATCAATATTGAAAAACACCAACAAACTCAGCAACAAACTCAACATTGAAAAACACCAGCAAATTCAACAACAACCTCAACTTTCAAAACTATAATAAATGTTCAAAAAATAACATTGATAACAGCAACAAATTCAACAAAAACCTCAACATTGAAAAACACCAACAACTTCATCTAAAACATCAACAATGAAAAACAACAAGAAATTCAACAACAGCCTCAACATTCAAAAACACCAACAAATTCAACCTGAACCTCAAAACTGAAAAATACAAAAGAGTTCAAAAAATAACATTGATAATAACAACAAATTCAACAACAACCTCAACATTGAAAAATACGAACAAATTCAACAACATCAACATTGAAAAATACAAAAAAGTCCAAAAAATAACATTGATAACACCAACAAATTCAACAACAACCACAATATTGGAAATCACCAACAAATTCAACACCAACCTCAACGTTGAAAAAGACCTACAAATTCAACATTAACCTGAACATTGCATAATGCAAAGAAGTTCAAAAAATAACAATGATAACACCAACAAATTCAACAACCTCAATATTGAAAATCAAAAACAAATTCAACAACAACCTCAACATTGAAAATCGCCACCCAATTCAACAACAAACAAAGCTTTTAAAAATACAAACAACTTCAACAAAAAAAGATTGATAACACCAACAATTTCAACAAAAAACTCAATATTGGAAATAACCAACAAATTCAACAACAACCTCAACTTTGAAAAACACCTACAAATACAACATCAACCTTAACATTGCATAATGCAAAGAAGTTCAATAAATAACAATGATAACACCAACAAATTCAACAATAACCTCAATATTGAAAATCACCAACAAATTAAACAACAACCTCAACATTGAAAAACGCTACCCAATTCAACAACAAACTAAGCTTTTAAAAATACAAACAACTTCAACAAAAAAAGATTGATAACACCAACAAATTCAAAAACAAACTCAATATTGAAAATAACCAACAAATTCAGCAACATCAACAGTGCAAAAAACGAACAAAATCAACCAGAATCTCAACATTGAAAATCACCAAAAAATTAAACAACAACCACAACATTGAAAAACACCAACAAATTCAACAACAAGCTCAACTTTCAAAAATAAAAAAGTTAAAAAAAGAACATTGCTAACACCATCAAATTCAAAAACAACCTCAATATTGAAAGTAACCAACAAATTCAACAACAACCTCAATATTGAAAGACACCAACAAATTCAACAACAACTGCAAAATTTAAAAATAACAACAAATTCAACAACTACCTCAACATTGAAAAATAGAAGAAAGTCCAAAAAATAACGTTGATAATACCAACAAATTCAAAAACAACCTCAATATTGAAAATCACCGACAAATACAAAAACAACCTCAACATTGAAAAACGTCAACAAATTCAACAACAACCTCAACATTTAAAAATACAAACAACTTCAACAAAAAAACATTGATAACACCAACAAATTCAACAAAAAACTCAATATTGGAAATCACCAACAAATTCAACAACATCAACATTGCAAAAAACCACCAAATTCAACAACAACCACAACATTGAAAAACATCAACATATTCAACAACATGCTCAACTTTCTAAAATGCAAAAAAGTTCAAAAAAGAACATTAATAACACCAACAAATTCAACAACAAACTCAATATTGAAAATCACCAACAAATTCAACAAAATCAACATTGAAAAACACCAACAAATTCAACAACAACCTCAATATTGTAAAATACCAATAGATTCAACAACAACCTCAACATTGAAAAACACCAATAAATTCAACCAGAACCTCAACATTGAAAAAGAGCAACAAATTCAACAACAACCTCAACTTTGAAAAATACCAATAGATTCAACAACAACTTCAACAATGAATAACACCAATAAATTCAACCAGAACCTCAAAATTGAAAAATACAAAAAAGTTCAAAAAATAACATTGATAACAGCAACAAATTCAACAACAACCTCAATATTGAAAAATAAGAACAAATTCAACAACCTCAACATTGAAAAATAAGAACAAATTCAACAACCTCAACATTGAAAAATACAAAAAAGTCCAAAAAATAACATTGATAACACCAACAAATTCAACATCAAACTCAATATTGAAATCACCAAAAAATTGAACAACAACCTCAAAATTGAAAAACGCCAAACAATTCAACATCAAACTCAGCTTTTAAAAATACAAACAACTTCAACAAAAAAAGATCGATAACAGCAACAAATTTAACAAAATCTCAATATTGAAAATCACCAACAAATTCAAAAACAACCTCAACATTGAAAATCAACAAAAATTTCAACAACAACCACAACATTGAAAAACACCAACATATTCAACAAGAAGCTCAACTTACAAAAATACAAAAAAGATCAAAAAAGAACATTGAGAACACCAACAAATTCAACAACAACCTCATTATTCAATGTCACCAACAAATTCACAACAACATCAACATTGAAAAACACCAACAAATTCAACAACAACCTCAATATTGAAAGACACCAAGTAATTCAACAACAACCTCAACATTGAAAAAAACAAAAAAGTTCAAAAAATAACATTAATAACACCAACAAATTCAACAACAAACTCAATATTGAAAATCACCAACAAATTCAACAAAATCAACATTGAAAACCACCAACAAATTCAACAACAACCTCAACATTGAAAAACACCAATAAATTCAACAACAACCTCAGCATCGAAAAACACCAGCAAATTGAACAACAACCTCAACATCTGAAAAACACCTTCAAATTCAACAACAACCTCAACATTGAAAAAAACCAATAAATTCAACAACAACCTCAACTTTCAAAACTATAATAAATGTTCAAAAAATAACATTGATAACAGCAAAAATTCAACAAAAATCTCAACATTGAAAAACACCAACAACTTCATCCAAAACCTCAACAATGAAAAACAACAACAAATTCAACAACAACCTCAACATTCAAAAATACCAACAAATTCAACAAGTACCTCAACTTTCAAAACTATAATAAATGTTCAAAAAATAACATTGATAACAGCAAAAAATTCAACAACAACCTCAACATTCATAAACACCAACAACTTCAACTGCAACCTCAACAATGAAAAACAACAACAAATTCAACAACAACCTCAACATTCAAAAATACCAACAAATTCAACAAGTACCTCAACTTTCAAAACTATAATAAATGTTCAAAAAATAACATTGATAACAGCAAAAAATTCAACAACAACCTCAACATTCATAAACACCAACAACTTCAACTGCAACCTCAACAATGAAAAACAACAACAAATTCAACATCAACCTCAACATTGCATAATGCAAAGAAGTTCAATAAATAAGAATGATAACACGAACAAATTCAACAATAACCTCAATATTGAAAATCACCAACAAATTCAACAACAGCCACAACATTGAAAAACACCAAAATATTCAACAAGTTGCTCAACGTTCAAAAATACAAAAAAGTTCAAAAAAGAACCTTAATAACACCAACAAATTCAACAACAAACTCAATATTGAAAATCACCAACAAATTCAACAAAATCAACATTGAAAAACACCAACAAATTCAACAACAACCTCAACATTGAAAAATACCAATAGATTCAACAACAACCTCAACATTGAAAAACACCAATAAATTCAACAACATCCTCAACATTGAAAAACAGCAACAAATTCAACTACAACTTTGAAATATACAAAAAAGTTCAAAAAAGAACATTGATAACACCAACAAATTAAATAACAACCTTAATATTCAATGTCACCAACAAATTCAACACCAACCTCAACATTGAAAAATACAAAAAAGTTCAAAAAATAACATTAATAACACCAACAAATTCAACAACAAACTCAATATTGAAAATCACCAACAAATTCAACAAAATCAACATTGAAAAACACCAACAAATTCAACAACAACCTCAACATTGAAAATCACCAATAAATTCAACAACAACCTCAACATTGAAAAACACCAGCAAATTCAACGACAAGCACAACATTGAAGAAAACCAACAAATTCAACAACAAACTCAACTTTCAAAACAAAATTAAATGTTCAAAAAATAACATTGATAACAGCAACAAATTCAACAACAACCTCAACATTGAAAAACACCAACAAATTCGACTACAACCCCAACAATGAAAAACACCAACAAATTCAACAACAACCTCAACTTTCAAAAACACCAACAAATTCAACAACAACCTCAACAATGAATAACACCAATAAATTCATCAACATCAACTTTGAAAAACACCAACAAATTCAAACAGAACCTCAAAATTGAAAAATACAAAAAAGTTCAAAAAATAACATTGATAACCGCAACAAATTCAACAACAACCGCAATATTGTAAAATAAGAACAAATTCAACAACCTCAACATTGAAAAATAAGAACAAATTCAACAACCTCAACATTGAAAAATACAAAAAAGTCCAAAAAATAACATTGATAACACCAACAAATTCAACATCAACCTCAGCATTGAAATCACCAACAAATTCAACAAAAACCTCAAAATTGAAAAACGCCAAACAATTCAACAAAAACTCAGCTTTTAAAAATACAAACAACTTCAACAAAAAAAGATTGATAACAACAACAAATTTAACAAAATCTCAATATTGAAAATCACCAACAAATTCAACAACATCAACATTGCAAAAAATCAACAAATTCAAAAACAACCTCAACATTGAAAATCAACAATAATTTCAACAACAACCACAACATTGAAAAGCACCAACATATTCAACAAGAAGCGCAACTTACAAAAATACAAAAAAGATCAAAAAAGAACATTCATAAACACCAACAACTTCAACTGTAACCTCAACAATGAAAAACAACAACAAATTCAACAACAACCTCAACATTCAAAAATACCAACAAATTCAACAACAACCCCAACAATGAATAACACCAATAAATTCAACAACGTCAACATTGAAAAACACCAACAAATTCAACTAGAACCGCAAAATTGAAAAATACAAAAGAGTACAACAAATAACATTGATAACAGCAACAAATTCCACAACAACCTCAACATTGAAAACTAAGAGCAAATTCAACAACCGCAACACTGAAAAATACAAAAAAGTCCAAAAAATAACATTGATAACATCAACAAATTCAACAACAACCACAATATTGGAAATCACAAACAAATTCAACAACAACCTCAACATTGAAAAACATCAACAAATTCAACAACAAGCTCAACATTCAAAAACACCAACAAATTCAACAACAACCTCAAAATTGAAAAACGCCAACCATTTCAACAACAAACTCAGCTTTTGAAAATACAAATAACTTCAACAAAAAAAGATTGATAACAGCAACAAATTTAACAAAATCTCATTATTGAAAATCACCAAAAAATTCAACAACATCAACATTGCAAAAAATCAACAAATTCAACAAGAACCTCAACATTGAAAATCATCAATAAATTCAACAACAACCACAACATTCAAAAACACGAACATATTCAACAAGAAGCTCAACTTTCAAAAATACAAAAAAGATCAAAAAAGAACATTGATAACAACAACACATTCAACAACAACCTCAATATTCAATGTCACCAACAAATTCAACAACAACATCAACATTGAAAAACACCAACAAATTCAATAACAAACTCAACATTGAAAAACACCAACAACTTCAACAACCTCAATAATGAAAAACGCCAAAAAATTCAACAAGAACCTCAACATTAAAAAATACGAAAAAGTTCAAAAAATAACATTAGTAACACCAACAAATTCAACAACAAACTCAATATTGAAAATCACAAACAAATTCAACAAAATCAACATTGAAAAACACCAGCAAATTCAACAACAACCTCAGCATTGAAAAACACCAACAAATTCAACAACAAGCTCAACTTTCAAAACTATAATAAATGTTCAAAAAATACCTTTGATAACAGCAACAAATTCAACAAAAACCTCAACATTGAAAAACACCAACAAATTCATCTAAAACATCAACAATGTAAAACAACAAAAAATTCATCAACAACCTCAACATTCAAAAATACCAACAAATTCAACAACAACCTCAACAATGAAAAACACCAATAAATTCAACAACCTCAACATTGAAAATCACCAACATAATCAACAAAAATCTCAACAATGAAAAATACCAATAAATTCAACAACCTCAACATTGAAAATCACCAACAAATTAAACAACAACCTCAACATTGAAAAACACCAACAAATTCAACCAAAAACTCAAATTTGAAAAATACAAAAAGTTCAAAAAATAACATTGATAATAGCAACAAATTCAACAATAACCTCAACATTGAAAAATATGAACAAATTCAACAACCTCAACATTGAAAAATACAAAAAAGTCCAAAAAATAACATTGATATCAGCAACAAATTCAACATCAACCTCAATATTGAAATCACCAACAAATTCAACAACAACCTCAACTTTTAAAAGAAGAGAAAAAGTTCAAAAAAAACATTTATAACACCAACAAATTCCACAACAACCTCAACATTGAAAAACGTCAACAAATTCAACAAAAACCACAATATTGAAAGTCACCAACAAGTTCAACAACAACATCAACATTGAAAAACACGAGCAAATTCAACAACAACCTCAATATTGAAAGACACCAACAAATTCAACTACAACCTCAACACTGAAAAACACCAACAACTTCAACAACCTTAATATTGAAAATCACCAACAATTTCAACAAACTCAACTTTGAAAAACACCAACAAATTCAACAACAACCTTAACTTTTAAAAATACAAAAAAGTTGAACCAAAGGCATTGATGACACCAACAAATTCAACAACAACCTCAACAATGAAAAACACCAACAAATTCAACAACAACCTCAATATTGAAAGACACCAACATATTCAACATTTACCTCAACATTGAAAAACACCAACAACTTCAACAACCTCAACAATGAACAATACCAAAAAAATCAACAACAACTGCAACATTCAAAGATATAAACAAATTCAACATGAACCTCAACATTGAAAAATACAAAAAAGTTCAAAAAATAACGTTGATAACACTAACAAATTCAACAACAAACTCAATATTGAAAATCTCCAACAAATTCAACAACATCAACATTGAAAAACACCAATAAATTGAACAACAATCTCAAAATTGAAAAACACCAAGATATTCAACAACAAGCTCAACTTTCAAAAATACAAAAAGGTTCAAAAAATAACATCGACAACAACAACAAATTCAACAAAAACCTCAACATTGAAAAACACCAACAAATATAACAACAACCTCAACAATTAAAAACCACAAACAATTCAACAAAAAACTGAACATTGAATAACAACAATAAATTCAACAACAACTTCAGCATTGAAAAACGCCAACAAATTCAACAACAACCTCAACCTTTAAAAGTACAAAAAAGTTCAAAAAAGAACTTTGATAAAACCAACAAATTCAACAACAACCTCAACATTGAAAAACGCCAACAAATTCAACAACACAGGAACAAATTCAACAACAACCTCAATATTGAAAGTCAACAACAAATTCAGAACACCTCAATATTGAAAGACACCAACAAATTCAACAACAACCTCAACATTGAAAAACACCAACAACTTCAACAAACTTAATATTGAAAGACAGCAACAAGTTCAACAACAACCTCAACATTGAAAAACGCCAACAAATTCAACAACAACCTCAACCTTTAAAAGTATAAAAAGTTCAAAAATGAACTTAGATAACACAAAAAATTCAACAACAACCTCAATATTGAAAATCACCAACAAATTCAACAACCTCAACATTGAAAAACAACAACAAATATAACAACAACCTCAACAATTAAAAACCACAAACAATTCAACAAAAAACTGAACATTGAATAACAACAATAAATTCAACAACAACTTCAGCATTGAAAAACGCCAACAAATTCAACAACAACCTCAACCTTTAAAAGTACAAAAAAGTTCAAAAAAGAACTTTGATAAAACCAACAAATTCAACAACAACCTCAACATTGAAAAACGCCAACAAATTCAACAACACAGGAACAAATTCAACAACAACCTCAATATTGAAAGTCAACAACAAATTCAGAACACCTCAATATTGAAAGACACCAACAAATTCAACAACAACCTCAACATTGAAAAACACCAACAACTTCAACAAACTTAATATTGAAAGACAGCAACAAGTTCAACAACAACCTCAACATTGAAAAACGCCAACAAATTCAACAACAACCTCAACCTTTAAAAGTATAAAAAGTTCAAAAATGAACTTAGATAACACAAAAAATTCAACAACAACCTCAATATTGAAAATCACCAACAAATTCAACAACCTCAACATTGAAAAACAACAACAAATTCAACAACAACCTGAACTTTTAAAAATACAAAAAAGTTTAACAAAAGACATTGATAACACCAACAAATTCAACAACAACCTCAACAATGAAAAGCACCAAAAAATTCAACAACAACCGCAACATTCAAAAATATAAACAAATTCAACATCAACCTCAACATTGAAAAATACAAAAAAGTTCAAAAAGTAACGTTGATAACACCAACAAATTCAATAACATCAACATTGAAAAACAACAATAAATTCAACAACAACCTCAACATTGAAAAACATCAACAAATTCAACAACAAGCTCAACTTTCAAAAATACAAAAAAGTTCAAAAAATAACATGGATAACACCAACAAATTCAAAAACAACCTCAACATTGAAAAACACCAAGAAATATGACAACAATCTCAACAATTAAAACCAGAAAAAATTCAACAAAAACCTGAACATTGAAAAACAACAATAAATTCAACAACCTCAGCATTGTAAAACACCAACAAATTCAACGACAACATCAACATTGAAAAACACCAACAAATTCAACAACAACCTCAAAATTGAAAGACACCAACAAGTTCAACAACAACCTCAACATTGAAAAACACAAACAACTTCAACAACAACCGTAACATTGTAAAATACAAAAAAGTTCAAAAAATAAAGTTGATAACAGCAACAAAGTCAACAACAAACTCAATATTGAAAATCACCAACAAATCCAACTACATCAACATTTGAAAAACACCAAAAAATTCAAAAACAACCTCAACATTGAAAAAAACCAACATAATCAACAAAAATCTCAACAATGAAAAATACCAATAAATTCAACAACCTCAACATTGAAAATCACCAACAAATTAAACAACAACCTCAACATTGAAAAACACCAACAAATTCAACCAAAAACTCAAATTTGAAAAATACAAAAAGTTCAAAAAATAACATTGATAATAGCAACAAATTCAACAATAACCTCAACATTGAAAAATATGAACAAATTCAACAACCTCAACATTGAAAAATACAAAAAAGTCCAAAAAATAACATTGATAACACCAGCAAATTCAACATCAACCTCAATATTGAAATCACCAACAAATTCAACAACAACCTCAACTTTTAAAAGAAGAGAAAAAGTTCAAAAAAAACATTTATAACACCAACAAATTCCACAACAACCTCAACATTGAAAAACGTCAACAAATTCAACAAAAACCACAATATTGAAAGTCACCAACAAGTTCAACTACAACCTCAACACTGAAAAACACCAACAACTTCAACAACCTTAATATTGAAAATCACCAACAATTTCAACAAACTCAACTTTGAAAAACACCAACAAATTCAACAACAACCTTAACTTTTAAAAATACAAAAAAGTTGAACCAAAGGCATTGATGACACCAACAAATTCAACAACAACCTCAACAATGAAAAGCACCAAAAAATTCAACAACAACCGCAACATTCAAAAATATAAACAAATTCAACATCAACCTCAACATTGAAAAATACAAAAAAGTTCAAAAAGTAACGTTGATAACACCAACAAATTCAATAACATCAACATTGAAAAACAACAATAAATTCAACAACAACCTCAACATTGAAAAACATCAACAAATTCAACAACAAGCTCAACTTTCAAAAATACAAAAAAGTTCAAAAAATAACATGGATAACACCAACAAATTCAAAAACAACCTCAACATTGAAAAACACCAAGAAATATGACAACAATCTCAACAATTAAAACCAGAAAAAATTCAACAAAAACCTGAACATTGAAAAACAACAATAAATTCAACAACCTCAGCATTGTAAAACACCAACAAATTCAACGACAACATCAACATTGAAAAACACCAACAAATTCAACAACAACCTCAAAATTGAAAGACACCAACAAGTTCAACAACAACCTCAACATTGAAAAACACAAACAACTTCAACAACAACCGTAACATTGTAAAATACAAAAAAGTTCAAAAAATAAAGTTGATAACAGCAACAAAGTCAACAACAAACTCAATATTGAAAATCACCAACAAATCCAACTACATCAACATTTGAAAAACACCAAAAAATTCAAAAACAACCTCAACATTGAAAAAAACCAACATAATCAACAAAAATCTCAACAATGAAAAATACCAATAAATTCAACAACCTCAACATTGAAAATCACCAACAAATTAAACAACAACCTCAACATTGAAAAACACCAACAAATTCAACCAAAAACTCAAATTTGAAAAATACAAAAAGTTCAAAAAATAACATTGATAATAGCAACAAATTCAACAATAACCTCAACATTGAAAAATATGAACAAATTCAACAACCTCAACATTGAAAAATACAAAAAAGTCCAAAAAATAACATTGATAACACCAGCAAATTCAACATCAACCTCAATATTGAAATCACCAACAAATTCAACAACAACCTCAACTTTTAAAAGAAGAGAAAAAGTTCAAAAAAAACATTTATAACACCAACAAATTCCACAACAACCTCAACATTGAAAAACGTCAACAAATTCAACAAAAACCACAATATTGAAAGTCACCAACAAGTTCAACTACAAACTCAACACTGAAAAACACCAACAACTTCAACAACCTTAATATTGAAAATCACCAACAATTTCAACAAACTCAACTTTGAAAAACACCAACAAATTCAACAACATCCTCAACATTGGAAAACGCCAATAATTCAATAACAACCTCAATATTGAAAATCTCCAACAAATTCAACAACAACATCAATATTGAAAAACACCAGCAAATTCAACAACAACCTCAATATTGAAAGACACCAACAAATTCAACAACCTCAACATTGAAAATCACCCAACAAATTCAACAACTTCAATATTGAAAATCAGCAACAAATTAAACAACAAAATCAACAAATAAAAACAACGAAAAATTCAACAACTACCGCAACATTGAAAAACACCAACAAATTCAAAAACAACCTCAACATTGAAAAACACTAACAAATTCTACAGCAAACTCCACATTGAAAATTAACAACAAATTCAACAAATACCTCAACATTGAAAAACGCCAAACAATTCAACAAAAACTCAGCTTTTAAAAATACAAACAACTTCAACAAAAAATGATTGATAACAACAACAAATTTAACAAAATCTCAATATTGAAAATCACCAACAAATTCAACAACATCAACATTGCAAAAAATCAACAAATTCAAAAACAACCTCAACATTGAAAATCAACAATAATTTCAACAACAACCACAACATTGAAAAACACCAACATATTCAACAAGAAGCGCAACTTACAAAAATACAAAAAAGATCAAAAAAGAACATTCATAAACACCAACAACTTCAACTATAACCTCAACAATGAAAAACAACAACAAATTCAACAACAACCTCAACATTCAAAAATACCAACAAATTCAACAACAACCCCAACAATGAATAACACCAATAAATTCAACAACGTCAACATTGAAAAACACCAACAAATTCAACTAGAACTGCAAAAATGAAAAATACTAAAGAGTACAACAAATAACATTGATAACAGCAACAAATTCCACAACAACCTCAACATTGAAAACTAAGAGCAAATTCAACAACCTCAACATTGAAAAATACAAAAAAGTCCAAAAAATAACATTGATAACACCAACAAATTCAACAACAACCACAATATTGGAAATCACAAACAAATTCAACAACAACCTCAACATTGAAAAACATCAACAAATTCAACAACAAGCTCAACATTGAAAAACACCAACAAATTCAACAACAACCTCAAAATTGAAAAACGCCAAACATTTCAACCACAAACTCAGCTTTTGAAAATACAAATAACTTCAACAAGAAAAGATTGATAACAGCAACAAACTTAACAAAATCTCATTATTGAAAATCACCAACAAATTCAACAACATCAACATTGCAAAAAATCAACAAATTCAACAACAACCTCAACATTGAAAATCATCAATAAATTCAACAACAACCACAACATTCAAAAACACGAACATATTCAACAAGAAGCTCAACTTTCAAAAATACAAAAAAGATCAAAAAAGAACATTGATAACAACAACACATTCAACAACAACCTCAATATTCAATGTCACCAACAAATTCAACAACAACATCAACATTGAAAAACACCAACAAATTCAATAACAAACTCAACATTGAAAAACACCAACAACTTCAACAACCTCAATAATGAAAAACGCCAAAAAATTCAACAAGAACCTCAACATTAAAAAATACGAAAAAGTTCAAAAAATAACATTAGTAACACCAACAAATTCAACAACAAACTCAATATTGAAAATCACAAACAAATTCAACAAAATCAACATTGAAAAACACCAGCAAATTCAACAACAACCTCAGCATTGAAAAACACCAACAAATTCAACAACAAGCTCAATTTTCAAAACTATAATAAATGTTCAAAAATACCTTTGATAACAGCAACAAATTCAACAAAAACCTCAACATTGAAAAACACCAACAAATTCATCTAAAACATCAACAATGTAAAACAACAAAAAATTAATCAACAACCTCAACATTCAAAAATACCAACAAATTCAACAACAACCTCAACAATGAAAAACACCAATAAATTCAACAACCTCAACATTGAAAATCACCAACATAATCAACAAAAATCTCAACAATGAAAAATACCAATAAATTCAACAACCTCAACATTGAAAATCACAAACAAATTAAACAACAACCTCAACATTGAAAAACACCAACAAATTCAACCAAAAACTCAAATTTGAAAAATACAAAAAGTTCAAAAAATAACATTGATAATAGCAACAAATTCAACAACCTCAACAATTAAAAATACAAAAAAGTCCAAAAAATAACATTGATAACACCAACAAATTCAACATCAACCTCAATATTGAAATCACCAACAAATTCAACAACAACCTCAACTTTTAAAAGAAGAGAAAAAGTTCAAAAAAAACATTTATAACACCAACAAATTCCACAACAACCTCAACATTGAAAAACGTCAACAAATTCAACAAAAACCACAATATTGAAAGTCACCAACAAGTTCAACTACAAACTCAACACTGAAAAACACCAACAACTTCAACAACCTTAATATTGAAAATCACCAACAATTTCAACAAACTCAACTTTGAAAAACACCAACAAATTCAACAACAACCTCAACATTGGAAAACGCCAATAATTCAATAACAACCTCAATATTGAAAATCTCCAACAAATTCAACAACAACATCAATATTGAAAAACACCAGCAAATTCAACAACAACCTCAATATTGAAAGACACCAACAAATTCAACAACCTCAACATTGAAAATCACCCAACAAATTCAACAACTTCAATATTGAAAATCAGCAACAAATTAAACAACAAAATCAACAAATAAAAACAACGAAAAATTCAACAACTACCGCAACATTGAAAAACACCAACAAATTCAAAAACAACCTCAACATTGAAAAACACCAACAAATTCTACAGCAAACTCCACATTGAAAATTAACAACAAATTCAACAACAACCTCAACATTGAAAATCACCAACAAATTCAACAACAACCTCAACATTGAAAAAACCAAAAAATTCAACAACAATCTCAACGTTGAAAAACACCATCAAATTCAACAACAACCTCAACTTTTAAAAGAAGAGAAAATGTTCTAAAAAACATTGATAACACCAAGAAATTCAACAACAGCCTCAATATTGAAAATCACCAACATATTCAACAACAACCTCAATATTGAAAATCGCCAACAAATTCAACAACAGCCTCAACATGGAAAAAACACCAACAAATTCAATAACAACTTCAACTTTTAAAAGAAGAGAAAAACTTCAATGAAAACATTGATAACACCAACAAATTCAACAACAACCTCCACATTGAAAAACGCCAACAAATTCAACAGCAAACTCAATATTGAAAATTAACAACAAGTTCAACAACAACCTCATCATTTAAAATCACCAACAAATTCAACAGTAACCTCAACATTGAAAAAACATGAACATTGAAAAATACCAGCAAATTAAACAACAATCTCGATATTGAACGACACCAACAAATTCAACAAGAACCTCAACATTGAAAAACACCAACAACTTCAACAACCTCAACAATGAAAAACACGAAAAAAATAAACATCCGCAACATTGAAAAATACAAAAAAATAACATTGATAACATGAACAAATTCATTGAATCAACATTGAAAAAAAACAACAAATTCAACAACAATCTCAACTTTCAAAAATACAAATAGTTCAAAAAGTAACGTTGCTGACACCAACAAATTCAACAACAACCTCAATATTGAAAATCACCAACAAATTCAACAAAATCAACATTTAAAAACACCAACAAATATAACAACAACCGCAACATTGAAAATCACCAACAAATTCAACAACAACCTCAATATTGAAAATCGCCAACAAATTCAACAACAACCTCAACATGGAAAAACACCAACAAATTCAATAACAACCTCAACTTTTAAAAGAAGAGAAAAAGTTCAATAAAAACATTCATAACACCAACAAATACAACAACAACCTCCACATTGAAAAACGCCAACAAATTCAACAGCAAACTCAATATTGAAAATTAACAACAAGTTCAACAACCTCATCATTGAAAATCACCAACAAATTCAACAGCAACCTCAACATTGAAAAAACATGCACATTGAAAATTACCAGCAAATTAAACAACAACCTCGATATTGAAAGACACCAACAAATTCAACAAGAACCTCAACATTGAAAATCACCCAACAAATTCAACAACAACTTCAACATTGAAAAAACCAACAAATTCAACTACAACCTCAACAATGAAAAACACCAAAAAATTCAACAACAACCACAACATTGAAAAACATCAACAAATTCAACAACAACCTCAACATTGAAAAACACCAACAACTTCAACAACCTCAACAATGAAAAACACGAAAAAAATAAACATCCGCAACATTGAAAAATACAAAAAAATAACATTGATAACACGAACAAATTCATTGAATCAACATTGAAAAACACCGACAAATTCAACAAAAATCTCAACATTGAAAAAAACCAACAAATTCACCAACAAGCTCAAATTTCAAAAATACAATAAATGTTCAAAAAATAACATTGATAACACCAACAAATTCAACAACAACCTCAACATTGAAAAACACCAACAAATTCGACCTCAACCTAAACAATGAAAAACACCAACAAATTCAACAACAACCTCAACATTCAAAAATACCAACCAATTCAACAACAACCTCAACAATGAAAAACACGAACAAATTCAACTACAACCTCAACATTGAAAAAAACCAACAAATTCAACAACAACATCAACATTGAAAAAAACCTACAAATTCAACAACAAGCTCAACATTGAAAAGCACCAACAAATTCAACAACAACCTCAACTTTTAAATGAAGCGAAAAAGTTCAAAAAAAACATTGTTAACACCAACAAATTCAACAACAACCTCAACAATGAAAAACACCAACAAATTCAACAACAAGCTCAATATTGAAAGACACCAACAAATTAAACAACAACCTCAACATGGAAAAACACCAACAAATTCAACAACAACCTCAACATTTAAAAGAAGTGAAAAAGTTCAAAAAAAAATTGATAACACCATCAAATTCAACAACAACCTCAAAAATTAAAAACACCGAAAAATTCAACAACAACCGCAACAGCGAAAAACAGCAACAAATTCAACAACAGCCTCAACATTGAAAAATACAAAAAAGTTCAATAAATAACATGGATAACAAGAACAAATTCAAAAACAACCTCAATGTTTAAAAATACAAAAAAGTTCAAAAAATAACACTGATGACATCAAAAAATTCATCATGAAACTCATTATTGAAAATTAACAACAAATTCAACAACAACCTCAACTTTTAAAAGAAGAGAAAAAGTTCAAAAAAAAACATTGATAACACCAACAAATTCAACAAAAATCTCAACAATGAAAAAAACCAACAAATTCAACAACAATCTCAACATTCAAAAATACAATAAGTTCAAAAAATAACATTTCTAACACCAACAAATTCAACAACAACCTCAATATTGAAAATCACCAACAAAGTCAACAAACTCAACATTGAAAAACACCAACAAATTCCACAACAATGTCCACATTGAAATAAACCCACAAATTCACCAACAAGCTCAACTTTCAAAAATACAATAAATGTTCAAAAAATAATATTGATAACAGCAACAAATTCAACAACAACGTCAATATTGAAAAACACAAACAAAGTCAACAACCTCAACATTGAAAAGCACCAACAAATTCAACAACAATGTCCACATTGAAAAAAACCCACAAATTCACCAACAAGCTCAACTTTCAAAAATACAATAAATGTTCAAAAAATAATATTGATAACAGCAACAAATTCAACAACAACCTCAACATTGAAAAACACCAACAAACTCGACCTCAACCTCAACAATGAAAAACACCAACAAATTCAACAACAACCTCAACATTCAAAAGTACCAACCAATTCAACAACAACCTCAACAATGAAAAACACGAACAAATTCAACTACAACCTCAACATTGAAAAGCAGCAACAAATTCAACAACAACCTCAACAATGAAAAACATGAACAAATTCAACAACAACCTCAACATTGATAAATACCAACAAATTCAACATCAACCTCAGCATTGAAAAATACAGAAAAGTTCAATAAATAACATTGATAACACCAACAAATTCAACAACAACCTCCCATATTGAAAAACACCAACAAATTCAACAACTACCTCAACATTGAAAAACACTAACAAATTGAACAACCTCAACTTTGAAAAACACCAACAAATTCAACAACAACCTTAACTTTTAAAAATACAAACAAGTTCAACAAAAAACATTGATAACACCAACAATTTCAACAACAATCTTAGCAATGAAAAATACCAACAAATTCAACAGCAACCTCAACTTTTAAAAGAAGATAAAAAGTTCAAAAAAGACATTGATAACACCAACAAATTTAACAACAAACTCAACATTGAAAACGACAAAAAATTTCAAAAAATAACATTGATAACACAAACAAATTCAACAACAAACTCAAAATTGAAAATCAACAATAAATTGAACAACCTCAACATTGAAAATCACCCAACAGATTCAACAACAACCTCAACATTGAAAAAAACCTACAAATTCAATGACAGGCTCAACATTGAAAAACACCAACAAATTCAACAACAACCTCAATATTGAAAGACACCAACAAACTCAAAAACAACCTCAACATTGAAAATCACCCAACAAATTCAACAACCTCAACCTTGAAAATCAACAACAAATTCAACAATAACCTCAACATTGAAAAACGGCAACAAATTCAACAAGAACCTCAACATTGAAAATCACCAACAAATTCAACTACAACCTCAACATTGAAAAACATGAACAAATTCAACAACAACCGCAACATTGAAAAACACCAACAAATTCAACAACAACCTCAACATTGATAAACACCAACAAAATCAACAACAACCTCAACATTGAAAAACACCAACAACTTCTACAACCTCAACAATGAAAAACCCCAGAAAAATAAACAACCGCAATATTGAAAAATACAATAAAGTTCAAAAAATAACATTGATAACAACAGCAATTTCAACAGTAAACTCAACATTGAAAATCATGAACAAATTCAACAACAACCTCAACATTGAAAAAACCAACAAATTCATCAACAAGCTCAATGTTGAAAAACACAAACAAATTCAACAACAGCCTAAACATTGAAAAGCACCGACAAATTCAACAAAAATCTCAACATTGAAAAAAACCAACAAATTCATCAAAAAGCTCAACTTTCAAAAATACAATAAATGTTCATAAAATAACATTGATAACAGCAACAAATTTAACAACAACCTCAACAATGATAAACACCAACAAATTCAACAACAACCTCAACATTGAAAAACACCAACAACTTCAACAACCTCAACAATGAAAAACCCCAGAAAAATAAACAACTGCAACACTGAAAAATACAATAAAGTTCAAAAAATAACATTGATAACACCAACAAATTTAACAACAACCTCAACGTTGAAAAATACAAAAAAGTTGAAAAAATAACATTCATAACACCAATAATTTCAACAGTTAACTCAACATTGAAAATCATCAACAAATTCATCAACGAGTTCAACGTTGAAAAACACAAACAAATTCAACAACAACCTCAACATTGAAAAATACAAATAAGTTCAAAAAATAACATTGATAACACCAACAAGTTAAGCAACAACCTCAACATTGAAAACTACAAAAAATTTCAAAAAATAGCATTGATAACACCAGCAAATTCAACAACAAACTCAATATTGAAAAACAACAACAAATTCAACAACAACCTCAACGTTGAAAAAAACCAACAAATTCAACAACAACCTCAACATTGAAAAAAACCTACAAATTCAATAACAAGCTCAACATTGAAAAGCAGCAACAAATTCAACAACAACCTCAACTTTTTAAGAAGAGAAAAAGTTCAAAAAAAACATTGATAACACCAACAAATTCAACAATAACCTCAACAATGAAAATCACCAACAAATTCAACAACAAGCTCAATATTGAAAGACATCAACAAATTAAAAAACAACCTCAACTTTCAAAATCACCAACAAATTCAACAACATCCATATTGAAAATTACCAAAAAATTCAACAATAACCTCAACATTGTAAAATGACAACAAATTCAACAACAACCTCAACATTGAAAAACACCAACAATTTCAACAATAACCTCAACATTTAAAAGAAGAGAAAAAGTTCAAAAAAAACATTGATAAAACCAACAAATTCAACAACAACCTCAACAATTAAAAACACCGAAAAATTCAACAACAACCGCAACAGTGAAAAACACCAACAAATTCAACAACAACCTCAACACTGAAAAACACCAACAACTTCAGCAACCTCAACAATGAAAATCACCAGAATAATAAACAACCGCAACATTGAAAGATACAAAAAAGTTCAATAAGTAACATGGATAATACCAACAAATTCAACAAAAATCTCAACAATGAAAAAAAACAACAAATTCAACAACAATCTCAACATTCAAAAATACAATAAGTTCAAAAAATAACATTGCTAACACCAACAAATTCAACAACAACCTCAATATTGAAAATCACCAACAAAGTCAACAAACTCAACATTGAAAAACACCAACAAATTCAACAACAACCTCAACATTGAAAAACACCAACAAATTCAACAACAATGTCCACATTGAAAAAAACCCACAAATTCACCAACAAGCTCAACTTTCAAAAATACAATAAATGTTCAAAAAATAATATTGATAACAGCAACAAAATCAACAACAACCTCAACATTCAAAAATACCAACCAATTCAACAACAACCTCAATAATGAAAAACACGAACAAATTCAACTACAATCTCAACATTGAAAAGCAGCAACAAATTCAACAACAACCTCAACAATGAAAAACATGAACAAATTCAACAACAACCTCAACATTGATAAATACCAATAAATTCAACATCAACCTCAACATTGAAAAATACAGAAAAGTTCAATAAATAACATTGATAACACCAACAAATTCAACAACAACCTCAATATTGAAAATCACCAACAAATTCAACAACAACCTCAACATTGAAAAACACCAACAAATTGAACAACCACAACTTTGAAAAACACCAACAAATTCAACAACAACCTCAACATTGAAAAATACAAAACAGTTCAAAAAATAACATTGATAACACCAACAAATTTAACAACCACCTCAACATTGAAAACGACAAAAAATTTCAAAAAATAACATTGATAACACAAACGAATTCAACAACAAACTCAACATTGAAAATCAACAATAAAGTGAACAAGCTCAACATTGAAAAACACCAACAAATACAACAACAACCTCAACATTCAAAAAAACCTACAAATTCAACGACAAGCTCAACATTGAAAAACACCAACAAATTCAACAACAACCTCAATATTGAAAGACACCAACAAACTCAAAAACAACCTCAACATTGAAAATCACCCAACAGATTCAACAACAACTTCAACATTGAAAAAAACCATCAAATTCAACTACAAGCTCAACATTGAAAAACATCAACAAATTCAACAACAACCGCAACATTTAAAAACACTAACAAATTCAACAACAATCTCAGCAATGACAAACATCAACATATTCAACAACAACCTCAACATTGAAAAACACCAACAACTTCAACAACCTCAACAATGAAAAACCCCAGAAAAATAAACAACCGCAATATTGAAAAATACAATAAAGTTCAAAAAATAACAATGATAACACCAACAAATTCAACAACAACCTCAACGTTGAAAAATACAAAAAAGTTCAAAAAATAACACTGATAACACCAACAATTTCAACAGTAAACTCAACATTGAAAATCACGAACAAATTCAACAACAGCCTAAACATTGAAAAACACCGACAAATTCAACAAAAATCTCAACATTGAAAAAAACCAACAAATTCATCAAAAAGCTCAACTTTCAAAAATACAATAAACGTTCAAAAAATAACATTGATAACAGCAACAAATTCAACAACAACCTCAACATTGAAAAACACCAACAAATCCAACTACAACCTCAATAATGAAAAACACCAACAAATTCAACAACAATCTCAACATTCAAAAATACCAATCAATTCAAAAACAACCACAACAATGAAAAACACCAACAAATTCAACAACAACCTCAATATTGAAAGACATCAACAAATTCAAGAACAACCTCAACATTCAAAGTTACCAACAAATTCAACAAAATCAACGTATAAAAACACCAACAAATTCAACAACAACCTTAACATTGAAAGACACCAACAAATTCAACAACGATCTCCACATTGAAAAAAAACCACAAATTCAAAAAGCTCAACTTTCAAAAGTACAATAAATGTTCTAAAAATAACATTGATAACAGCAAAAAATTCAACAACAACCTCAACATTGAAAAACACCAACAAATTCGACTACAACATCAACAACGAAAAACACCAACAAATTCAACTACAACCTCCACATTGAAAAGCAGCAACAAATTCAACAACAACCTCAACATTGAAAAACACCAACAAATTCAACAACAACCTCAATATTGAAAATCACCAACAAATTCAACAACAACCTCAACATTGAAAAACACCAACAAATTGAACAACCACAACTTTGAAAAACACCAACAAATTCAACAACAACCTCAACATTGAAAAATACAAAACAGTTCAAAAAATAACATTGATAACACCAACAAATTTAACAACCACCTCAACATTGAAAACGACAAAAAATTTCAAAAAATAACATTGATAACACAAACGAATTCAACAACAAACTCAACATTGAAAATCAACAATAAAGTGAACAAGCTCAACATTGAAAAACACCAACAAATACAACAACAACCTCAACATTCAAAAAAACCTACAAATTCAACGACAAGCTCAACATTGAAAAACACCAACAAATTCAACAACAACCTCAATATTGAAAGACACCAACAAACTCAAAAACAACCTCAACATTGAAAATCACCCAACAGATTCAACAACAACTTCAACATTGAAAAAAACCATCAAATTCAACTACAACCTCAACATTGAAAAACATCAACAAATTCAACAACAACCGCAACATTTAAAAACATTAACAAATTCAACAACAACCTCAGCAATGATAAACATCAACATATTCAACAACAACCTCAACATTGAAAAACACCAACAACTTCAACAACCTCAACAATGAAAAAACCCCAGAAAAATAAACAACCGCAATATTGAAAAATACAATAAAGTTCAAAAAATAACAATGATAACACCAACAAATTCAACAACAACCTCAACGTTGAAAAATACAAAAAAGTTCAAAAAATAACACTGATAACACCAACAATTTCAACAGTAAACTCAACATTGAAAATCACGAACAAATTCAACAACAACCTCAACATTGAAAAAACCAACAAATTCATCAACAAGCTCAACGTTGAAAAATACAAACAAATTCAACAACAGCCTAAACATTGAAAAACACCGACAAATTCAACAAAAATCTCAACATTGAAAAAAACCAACAAATTCATCAAAAAGCTCAACTTTCAAAAATACAATAAACGTTCAAAAAATAACATTGATAACAGCAACAAATTCAACAACAACCTCAACATTGAAAAACACCAACAAATCCAACTACAACCTCAATAATGAAAAACACCAACAAATTCAACAACAACCTCAACATTCAAAAATACCAACCAATTCAAAAACAACCTCAACAATGAAAAACACCAACAAATTCAACAACAACCTCAATATTGAAAGACATCAACAAATTCAAGAACAACCTCAACATTCAAAGTTACCAACAAATTCAACAAAATCAACATTTAAAAACACCAACAAATTCAACAACAACCTCAACATTGAAAGACACCAACAACTTCAACAACGATCTCCACATTGAAAAAAAAACACAAATTCAAAAAGCTCAACTTTCAAAAGTACAATAAATGTTCCAAAAATAACATTGATAACAGCAAAAAATTCAACAACAACCTCAACATTGAAAAACACCAACAAATTCGACTACAAAATCAACAACAAAAAACACCAACAAATTCAACTACAACCTCAATATTGAAAATCACCAACAAATTCAACAAGCTCAACATTGAAAAACACCAACAAATTGAACAACCTCAACATTGAAAAACACAAAAAAATTCAACAACAACCTTAACTTTTAAAAGAACAAACAAGTTCAACAAAAATCATTGATAACACCAACAATTTCAACAACAACCTCAACAATGAATAACACTAACAAATTGAGCAACAACCTCAACATTGAAAAACAACAACAAATTCAACAACAACCTCAACATGGAAAAACACCAAAATTTCAACCACCGCAACATTGAAAAATACCAACAAATTTAACAACAACCTCAACTTTTAAAAGAAGAGAAAAAGTTCAAAAAAAAATTGATAACATCAACAAATTCTACAACAACGTCAAGAATGAAAAACAGCAACAAATTCAACAACAACCTCAATATTGAAAGACATCAACAAATTCAATAACAACCTCGACATTCAAAATCTCCAACAAATTCTACAACATCAATATTACAAAACAAACACAAATTCAACAACAACCTCAACATTGAAAAACGCCAACAAATTCAACAACAACCTCAATATTGAAAATCACCAACAAATTCAACAACAACCTCAACATTGAAAAACACCAACAAATTCAACAACAACCTCAACTTATAAAAGGAGAGAAAATTTTCAAAAAAAACATTGATAACACCAACAAATTCAAAAACCTCAACATTGAAAAAGGCCAACATATTCAACAACAACCTCAATATGGAAAGTCACCAACAAATTCAACAACAATATCAACATTGAAAAACACCAACAAATTCAACAACAACCTCAATATTGAAAGACACCAACAAATTCAACAACAACCTCAACATTGAAAAACACAGACAAATTCAACAAAAATCTCAACATTGAAAAAAACCAACAAATTCAACAAAAAGCTTAACTTTCAAAAAAAAATAAATGTTCAAAAAATAACATTGATAACAAATACAATTTCAACAACAACCTCAACATTGAAAAACACTAACTAATTCAACTACAACCTCAACAATGAAAAACACCAACAAATTCAACAACAACCTCAACATTCAAAAATACCAACCAATTCAACAACAACCTCAATATTGAAAGACAGCATCAAATTCAACTACAGCCTCAACATTGAAAAACACCAACATATTCAACAACAACCTCAACTTTAAAAGAAGAGAAAAAGTTCAAAAAAAACATTGATAATGTCAACAAGTTCAACAACAACTTCAACATTGAAAAACGCCAACAAATTCAACA
Source organism: Cetorhinus maximus (assembly GCF_964194155.1). NCBI lineage: Eukaryota > Metazoa > Chordata > Chondrichthyes > Lamniformes > Cetorhinidae > Cetorhinus > Cetorhinus maximus. The sequence continues at coordinate 155,320 of NW_027596596.1, forward strand.
ACATCCTCAATATTGAAAGTCACCAAGAAATTCAACAACAACATGAACATTTAAAAACACCAGCAAATTCAACAACAACCTCAATATTGAAAGACACCAAAAAATTCAACAACAACCTCAACACTGAAAATCACCCAACAAATTCAACAACATCTTCAACATTGAAAAAACCAACAAATTGAACTACAACTTCAACTATGAAAAACACCAAAAAATTCAACAAAAACCTCAAAATTGAAAAACACCAACAAATTCAACAACAACCTGAACATTGAAAAACACCAACGACTTCAAACACCTCAACAATGAAAAACACCAGAAAAATCAATAACCGCAACATTGAAAAATACAAAAAAGTTCAAAAAATAACATTGATAACACCAACAAATTCAACAGCAAACTCAAACATGAAAATTAACATCAAATTCAACAACAACATCAACATTGAAAAGCACCAACAAATTCAACAACTACCTCAACATTGAAAAGACCAACAAATTTAACAACAAGCACAACGTTGAAAAGCACCAACAAATTCAACAAAAACCTCAACAATGAAAATCACCAACAAATTCAACAACAACCTCAACATTGAAAAACACCAACAAATTCAACAACAAACTCGACATTGAAAAAAATCAAGAAATTCAACAACAATCTCAACTTTCAAAAATACAAATAGTTTTAAAAAATAACATTGCTAACACCAACAAATTCAACAAAAACCTCAATATTGAAAATCACCAACAAATTCAACAAAATCAACATTTAAAAAGACCAACAATTTCAACAACAACCACAACATTAAAAAACTTCAACAACGATCTCCAAATTGAAACAAACCCACAAATTCAACAACAAGCTCAACTTTCAAAAGTACAATAAATGTTCAAAAAATAACATTGATAACAGCAACAAATTCGACTACAAACTCAACAATGAAAAACACCAACAAATTCAACTACAACCTCAACATTGAAAAGCAGCAACAAATTCAACAACAACCTCAACATTTAAAAGAAGAGAAAAGTTCAAAAAAACATTGATAACACCAACAAATTCAACAACAACCTCAATATTGAAATTCACCAACAAATTCAACAACAACATTGAAAAACACAAGTAAATTCAATAACAAGCTCAATATTGAAAGACACCAACAAATTCAACAACAAACTCAACATTGAAAATCACCCAACAAATTCAATAACTTCAATATTGAAAAACACCAACAAATTCATCAACAACCTGAACATTGAAAAACGCCAATAAATTCAACAACAACCTGAATATTGAAAATCACCAACAAATTCAACAAGAACTTCAACATTGAAAAAAAACAACAAATTCAACTACAACCTCAACAATAAAAAACACCAACAAATTCAACAACAACCTCAACATTGAAAAACACCAGTAAATTCAACAACAACCTCAACATTGAAAAACACCGACAAATTCAACAAAAATCTCAACATTGAAAAAAACCAACAAATTCAACAAAAATCTCAACTTTCAAAAATACAATAAATGTTCAAAAAATAACATTGATAGCAGCAACAAATTGAACTACAACCTCAATATTGCAAAAACACCAACAAATTCAACAACAACCGCAACATTGAAAAAGACCAACAAATTCAACAACAACCTCAACATTGAAAAACACCAACAAATTCAACAACGATCTCCACATTGAAAAATACCCACAAATTCAACAACAAGCTCAACTTTCAAAAGTACAATAAATGTTCAAAAAATAACATTGCTAACAGCAACAAATTCAACAACAACCTCAACATTGTAAAACACCAACAAATTCAACTACAACCTCAACAATGAAAAACACCAACAAATTCAACAACAACCTCAACATTCAAAAATACCAACCAATTCAACAACAACCTCAACAATGAAAAACACCAATAAATTCAACAACAACCTTAACATTGAAAAAATACAACAAATTGAACAACCTCAACATTGAAAAACACCAACAAATTCAGCAACAACCTTAACTTTTAAAAATACAAACAAATTCAACTACAACCTCAACAATAAAAAACACCAACAAATTCAACAACAACCTCAACATTGAAAAACAGCAACAACTTCAGCGACCTCAACAATGAAAAACACCAGAAATATAAACAACCGCAACATTGAAAAATACAAAGAAGTTCAATAAATAAAGTTGATAACACCAACAAATTCAACAACAACCTCAACGTTGAGAAATACAAAAATGTTCAAAAAATAACATTGATAACATCAACAAATTCAACATGAAACTCAATATTGAAAATTAACAACAGATTCAACAACAACCTCAACATTGAAAATCACCAACAATTTCAACAACGATCTCCACATTGAAAAAAAGCCTCAAATTCAACAACAAGCTCAACTGTCAAATGTACAATAAATGTTCATAAAATAACATTGATAACAGCAATAAATTCTACAACAACCTCAACAATGTAAAACACCAACAAATTTGACTACAACCTCAACAATGAAAAGCAGCAAGAAATTCAACATCAACCTCAACATTTAAAAGAAGAGAAAAAGTTCAAAAAATAACATTGATAACATCAACAAATTCAACATGAGTCTCAATATTGAAAATTAACAACAAATTCAACAACAACCTCAACATTGAAAATCACCAACAAATTCAACAACAACCTCAACAATGAAAAAAACCAACAAATTCAACAACAATCTCAACTTTCAAAAATACAAAAAGTTCAAAAAATAACATTGCTAACACCAACAAATTCAACAACAACCTCAGTATTGAAAATCACCAACAAATTCAACAAAATCAACATTGAAAAACACCAACAAATTCAACAACAACCTCAACATTGAAAAACACCAATAAATTCAACAACAACCTCAACATTGAAAAACACCGACAAATTCAACAAAAATCTCAACATTGAAAAAAACCAACAAATTCAACAAAAAGCTCAACTTTCAAAAACACAATAAATGTTCAAAAAATAACATTGATAACAGCAACAAATTGAACTACAACCTCAATATTGCAAAAACACCAACAAATTCAACAACAACCTCAACATTCAAAAATACCAACCAATTCAACAACAACCTCAACAATGAAAAACACCAACAAATTCAACAACAAGCTCAATATTGAAAAACATCAACAAATTCAAGAACAACCTCAACATTCAAAGTTACCAAAAAATTCAACAACATCCATATTGAAAATCACCAACAAATTCAACAACAACCTCAACATTGAAAAACACCATCAAATTCAACAACAACCTCAACATTGAAAAACACCAACAAATTCAACAACAACCTCAACTTTAACAGAAGAGAAAAAGTTAAAAAAAAATTGATAAAATCAACAACTTCAACAACAACCTCAACATTGAAAAAGGCCAACAAATTCAACAACAACCTCATAATTGAAAGTCACCAACAAATTCAACAACAACATCAACATTGAAAAACACCAGCAAATTCAACAGCAACCTCAATATTGAAAGACACCAACAAATTCAACAACAACCTCAACGTTGAAAATCACACAACAAATTCAACAACAACCGCAACATTGAAGAAGACCAACAAATTCACCAACAACCTCAACATTGAAAAATACCAACAAATTCAACAACGATCTCCACATTGAAAAATACCCACAAATTCAACAACAAGCTCAACTTTCAAAAGTACAATAAATGTTCAAAAAATAACATTGCTAACAGCAACAAATTCAACAGCAACCTCAACATTGTAAAACACCAACAAATTCAACTACAACCTCAACAATGAAAAACACCAACAAATTCAACAACAACCTCAACATTCAAAAATACCAACCAATTCAACAACAACCTCAACAATGAAAAACACCAATAAATTCAACAACAACCTTAACATTGAAAAAATACAACAAATTGAACAACCTCAACATTGAAAAACACCAACAAATTCAGCAACAACCTTAACTTTTAAAAATACAAACAAATTCAACAACAACATCAACATTGAAAAACACCAACAAATTGAACAACCTCAACATTGAAAAACACCAACAAATTCAACAACAACCAAAACTTTTAAAAAAAAACAAGTTCAACAAATAACATTGATCACATCAACAAATTCAACAAAAACCTCAACAATGAAAATCACCAACAATTTCCACAACAACCTCAACATTGAAAAACAGCAACAAATTCAACAATAACATCAACATTGAAAAACACCAACAAATTGAACAACCTCAACATTGAAAAATACTAAAAAGTTCAAAAAATATGATTGATAACACCAACAAATTCAACAACTACCACAACATTGAAAACTACAACGAATTTCAAAAAATAACATTGATAACACCAACAAATTCAACAACAAACTCAATATCGAAAATCAACAACAGATTCAACAACAACCTCAACATGGAAAAACACCAACAAATTCAACAAAAAACTCAACATTGAATAAAACCTACAAATTCAACAACAAGCTCAATATGGAAAAACACCAACAAATTCAACAACAACCTCAACTTTTAAAATGAGAGAAAAAGTTCAAAAAAAAATTGATAACACCAACAAATTCGACAACAACATCAACAATGAAAAACAACAACAAATTCAACAACAAACTCAATATTGAAGGACACCAACAAATTCAACAACAACCTCAACATTCAAAATCACCAACAAATTCAACAACATCAATATTGAAAGTCACCAACAAATTCAACAACAACCTCATCATTGAAAAAGGCCAACAAATTCAACAACAACCTCAATATTGAAAGTCACCAACAAATTCAACAACAACCTCAACTTTTAGAAGAAGAGAAAAAGATCAAAAAAAACATTGATAACACCAACAAATTCAACAACAACCTCAACATTGAACAAGCCAACAATTTCGACCAGTACCTCAATATTGAAAATCATCAACAAATTCAACAACAACCTCAACAATGAAAAAAACCAACAAATTCAACTACAACCTCAACAATGAAAAACACCAAAAAATTCAACAACAACCGCAACAATGAAAAACACCCACAAATTCAACAACAACCTGAACATTGAACAACGCCAACAAATTCGACCAGAACCTCAATATTGAAAATCACCAACAAATTCAACTACAACCTCAACAATGAAAACACCAAAAAATTCAACAACAACCGCAACATTGAAAAACACCCACAAATTCAACAACAACCTCAACATTGAAAAAACAGCAACAACTTAAACAACCTCAACAATGAAAAACACGAAAAAATTAAACAACCACAACAATGAAAAATACCAACAAATTCAACAACAACCTTAACTTTGAATAATACAAAAATGTTCGAAAAATAACATTGATAACACCAACAAATTCAACAACAACCTCAAAATTGAAAAATACAAAAAATTTCAAAAAATAACATTGATAACACCAACAAATTCAACGACAAACTCGATATTGAAAATCAACAACAAATTCAACAACAACCTCAACATTGAAAACATGCAACAAATTCAACAACAACCTCAACATTGAAAAACACCAATAAATTCAACAACAACCTCAACATTGAAAAACACCGACAAATTCAACAAAAATCTCAACATTGAAAAAAACCAACAAATTCAACAAAAAGCTCAACTTTCAAAAACACAATAAATGTTCAAAAAATAACATTGATAACAGCAACAAATTGAACTACAACCTCAATATTGCAAAAACACCAACAAATTCAACAACAACCTCAACATTCAAAAATACCAACCAATTCAACAACAACCTCAACAATGAAAAACACCAACAAATTCAACAACAAGCTCAATATTGAAAAACATCAACAAATTCAAGAACAACCTCAACATTCAAAGTTACCAAAAAATTCAACAACATCCATATTGAAAATCACCAACAAATTCAACAACAACCTCAACATTGAAAAACACCATCAAATTCAACAACAACCTCAACATTGAAAAACACCAACAAATTCAACAACAACCTCAACTTTAACAGAAGAGAAAAAGTTAAAAAAAAATTGATAAAATCAACAACTTCAACAACAACCTCAACATTGAAAAAGGCCAACAAATTCAACAACAACCTCATAATTGAAAGTCACCAACAAATTCAACAACAACATCAACATTGAAAAACACCAGCAAATTCAACAGCAACCTCAATATTGAAAGACACCAACAAATTCAACAACAACCTCAACGTTGAAAATCACACAACAAATTCAACAACAACCGCAACATTGAAGAAGACCAACAAATTCACCAACAACCTCAACATTGAAAAATACCAACAAATTCAACAACGATCTCCACATTGAAAAATACCCACAAATTCAACAACAAGCTCAACTTTCAAAAGTACAATAAATGTTCAAAAAATAACATTGCTAACAGCAACAAATTCAACAGCAACCTCAACATTGTAAAACACCAACAAATTCAACTACAACCTCAACAATGAAAAACACCAACAAATTCAACAACAACCTCAACATTCAAAAATACCAACCAATTCAACAACAACCTCAACAATGAAAAACACCAATAAATTCAACAACAACCTTAACATTGAAAAAATACAACAAATTGAACAACCTCAACATTGAAAAACACCAACAAATTCAGCAACAACCTTAACTTTTAAAAATACAAACAAATTCAACAACAACATCAACATTGAAAAACACCAACAAATTGAACAACCTCAACATTGAAAAACACCAACAAATTCAACAACAACCAAAACTTTTAAAAAAAAACAAGTTCAACAAATAACATTGATCACATCAACAAATTCAACAAAAACCTCAACAATGAAAATCACCAACAATTTCCACAACAACCTCAACATTGAAAAACAGCAACAAATTCAACAACAACATCAACATTGAAAAACACCAACAAATTGAACAACCTCAACATTGAAAAATACTAAAAAGTTCAAAAAATATGATTGATAACACCAACAAATTCAACAACTACCACAACATTGAAAACTACAACGAATTTCAAAAAATAACATTGATAACACCAACAAATTCAACAACAAACTCAATATCGAAAATCAACAACAGATTCAACAACAACCTCAACATGGAAAAACACCAACAAATTCAACAAAAAACTCAACATTGAATAAAACCTACAAATTCAACAACAAGCTCAATATGGAAAAACACCAACAAATTCAACAACAACCTCAACTTTTAAAATGAGAGAAAATGTTCAAAAAAAAATTGATAACACCAACAAATTCGACAACAACATCAACAATGAAAAACAACAACAAATTCAACAACAAACTCAATATTGAAGGACACCAACAAATTCAACAACAACCTCAACATTCAAAATCACCAACAAATTCAACAACATCAATATTGAAAGTCACCAACAAATTCAACAACAACCTCATCATTGAAAAAGGCCAACAAATTCAACAACAACCTCAATATTGAAAGTCACCAACAAATTCAACAACAACCTCAACTTTTAGAAGAAGAGAAAAAGATCAAAAAAAACATTGATAACACCAACAAATTCAACAACAACCTCAACATTGAACAAGCCAACAATTTCGACCAGTACCTCAATATTGAAAATCATCAACAAATTCAACAACAACCTCAACAATGAAAAAAACCAACAAATTCAACTACAACCTCAACAATGAAAAACACCAAAAAATTCAACAACAACCGCAACAATGAAAAACACCCACAAATTCAACAACAACCTGAACATTGAACAACGCCAACAAATTCGACCAGAACCTCAATATTGAAAATCACCAACAAATTCAACTACAACCTCAACAATGAAAACACCAAAAAATTCAACAACAACCGCAACATTGAAAAACACCCACAAATTCAACAACAACCTCAACATTGAAAAAACAGCAACAACTTAAACAACCTCAACAATGAAAAACACGAAAAAATTAAACAACCACAACAATGAAAAATACCAACAAATTCAACAACAACCTTAACTTTGAATAATACAAAAATGTTCGAAAAATAACATTGATAACACCAACAAATTCAACAACAACCTCAAAATTGAAAAATACAAAAAATTTCAAAAAATAACATTGATAACACCAACAAATTCAACGACAAACTCGATATTGAAAATCAACAACAAATTCAACAACAACCTCAACATTGAAAACATGCAACAAATTCAACAACAAGCTCAACATTGAAAAACACCAACAAATTCAGCAACAGCCTCAACTTTTAACAGAAGAGAAAAAGTTCAAAAACGTACATTGATAAAACCAGCAAATTCAACAACAACCTCAATATTGAAAATCACCAACAAATTGAACAACCTCAACATTGAAAAACACCAACAAATTCTACAACACCCTTAACTTTTAAAAAAAACAGGTTCAACAAAAAACATTGATAACATTGAAAGACACAGAGAAATTCTAAAACCGCAACAATGAAAAATACCAACAAATTCAACAACAACTTTTAAAAGAAGAGAAATAGTTTAAAAAAAACATTGATAACACCAACAAATTCAACAACAACCTCAACAATGAAAAACACCAAACAATTAAACAACCAAAACAATGAAAAATACCAACAAATTCAACAACAACCTTAACTCTTAAAAGAAGAGAAAAAGTTCAAAAAAAACATTGATAACACCAACAATTTCAACAACAACCTCAACAATGAAAAACACCAAACAATTAAACAACCAAAACAATGAAAAATACCAACAAATTCAACAACAACCTTAACTTTTAAAAGAAGAGAAAAAGTTCAAAAAAAACATTGATAACACCAACCATTTCAACTACAACCTCAACAATGAAAAATACAAATAAGTTTGTAAAATAACATTGATAAATAAAAAAAAGTTCAAAAAATAACAATGATAACACCAACAAATTCAACAACAAACTCGATATTGAAAATCAACAACAAATTCAACAACTACCTCAACATTGAAAAATACAAAGAATTTCAAAAAATAACATTTATAACACCAACAATTTCAACAACAAACTCTATATTGAAAATCAACAACAGATTCAAAAACAACCTCAACATGGAAAAACACCAACAATTTCAACAAAAAACTCAATATTGAAAAACACCAACAAATTCAACAACAACCTCAACTTTTAAAAGAAGAGAAACAGTTCAAAAAAAAATTGATAACACCAACAAATTCGAAAACAACCTCAATTATGAAAAAGACCAACAAATTCAACAACAACCTCAATATTGAAGGACACCAACAAATTCAACAACAACCTCAACATTCAAAATCACCAACAAATTCAACATCAATATTGAAATTCACCAACAAATTCAAAAACAACCTCATCATTGAAAAACGTCAACAAATTCAACAACAACCTCAACATTGAACAATGCCAACAGATTCGACCAGAACCTCAATATTGAAAATCACCAGCAAATTCAACAACAACCTCTACAATGAAAACACCAAAAAATTCAACAACAACCGCAACATTGAAAAACACCCACAAATTCAAAAACAACCTCATCATTGAAAAACGTCAACAAATTCAACAACAACCTCAACATTAAAAAACACAAACAAATTCAACAACAACCTCAACTTTTAAAAGAAGAGAAAAAGATCAAAAAAAACATTGATAACACCAACAAATTCAACAACAACCTCAACATTGCAAAACACCAACAAATGGAACAACAACCTCAACATTGAAAAACACCAACAAATTCAACAACAACCTCAACTTTTAAAAGAAGAGAAAAACTTCAAATAAAACATTGATAACACAAACAAATTCAACAACAACGTCAACATTGAACAACGCCAACAAATTCGACCAGAACCTCAATATTGAAAATCACCAACAAATTCAACAACAACCTCAACAATGAAAAAAACCAACAAATTCAACTACAACCTCAACAATGAAAAACACCAAAAAATTCAAAAACAACCGCAACATTGAAAAACACCCTCAAATTCAACAACAACCTCAACATTGAACAACACCAACAGATTCGACCAGAACCTCAATATTGAAAATCACCAACAAATTCAACAACAACCTCTACAATGAAAACACCAAAAAATTTAACAACAACTGCAACATTGAAAAACACCCACAAATTCAACAACAATCTCAACATTGAAAAACACCAACAACTTAAACAACCTCAACAATGAAAAACACCAAACAATTAAACAACCACAACAATGAAAAAAAACAACAAATTCAACAACAACCTTAACTTTTAAAAGAAGAGAAAAAGTTCAAAAAAAACATTGATAACACCAACAATTTCAACAACAACCTCAACATTGAAAAATACAAAAAAGTTCGAAAAATAACATTGATAACACCAACAAATTCAACAGCAAACTCAATGTTGAAAATCAACAACAAATTCAACAACAACCTCAACTTTTAAAAGAAGAGAAAAAGTTCATTAAAAACATTGATAACACTAACAAATTCAAAAACCTCAACATTGAAAAAAACCAAAAAATTCAACACCAAGCTCAACTTTCAAAAATTCAATTAATTTTCAAAAAATAACATTGATAACATCATCAAATTCAACAACAACTTCAACGTTGAAAAACACCAACAAATTCAACTAGAACCTCAACAATGAAAAACACCAACAAATTCAACAACAAACTTAAAATTGAAAAACACCAACACATTCATCAACAACCTCAATATTGAAAAACACCAACAAATTCAACAACAACCTTAACTTTTAAAAATACAAACAAGTTCAACAAAAAACATTCGTAACACCAACAAATTCAACAACAACCTCAACATTGAAAAACACCAACAACTTCAACAACCTCTACATTGAAAATAACCAACAAATTAAACAACAACCTCAACAATGAAAAACACCAAAAAATTCATCAACAACTTAACATTGAAAAACACCAACATATTCAACAACAACCTTAATTTTAAAAATACAAACAAGTTCAACAAAAACCTCAACAATGAAAAACATCAACATTCAACAACAAACTCAACACTGAAAAGCAGCAAGAAATTCAACAACAACCTGAACATTTAAAAACACCAACAAATACAACAACATCAATATTGAAAATCGTGAACAAATTCAACAACAACCTCAACGTTTAAAAATACAAAAATGTTCAAAAAATAACATAGATAACACCAACAAATTCAGCAATAAACTCAAAATTAAAAAACAACATCAAATTTAACAACAACCTCAACAATAAAAACACAAACAAATTCAACAACAACCTCAACAATGAACAGCCCCAAAAAATTCAACAACAAGCTCAACTTTCAAAAATACAATAAATTTTCAAAAAATAACACCGATAACATCAACAAATTCAACAAAATCTTCAACGTTGAAAAACACCAACAAATTCAACAACAACCTCAATATTGAAAAACGCCAACAAATTCAACAACAACCTTAACTTCTAAAAATACAAACAAGTTCAACAAAAAACATTGTTAACACCAACAAATTCAACAACAACCTCAACAATGAAAAACACCAACAAATGCAACAACAACCTCAACATTGAAAAACACCATCAACTTAAAAAATCTCTAAATTAAAAAACACCAACAAATTCAACAACAACCTCAATATTGAAAGACACCAACAAATTCAACAACAACCTCAACATAGAAAAACACCAAAAAATTCAACAACAAACTCAACATTGAAAAACACCAACAATTTCAACAACAACCTTAATTTTAAAAATACAAACAAGTTCAACAAAAAACATTGATAACATCAACAAATTCAACAAAAACCTCAACAATGAAAAACATCAACATTCAACAACAAACTCAACATTGAAAAGCAGCAACAAATTCAACAACAACCTCCAGAATGCAAAACACCAACAAATTCAACAACAATCTCAACATTGAAAAATACCAACAAATTCAACAACAACCACAACATTGAAAAATACAAAAAAGATCAAAAAATAACATTGATAAAACCAACAAATTCAAAAGCAATCTCAATATTGAAAATCACCAGCAAATTCAACAACAACCTCAACATTGAAAAACACCACCAAATTCAACAATAACAACAATTTTGAAACACACCAAGAGTTTCAGCAACGACCTCAACATTGAAAATCAGCGAAAAATTTAAAAACAATCTCAACATTGAACAACGCCAACAAATTCAACAACAACCTCAATATTGAAAAACACCAACAAATTCAACAACAATCTCAATATTGAAAGACACCAACAAATTCAACAACAACCTCAACATTGAAAAACGGCAACAAATTCAACAACAACCTCAACATTGAAAAAAGGCTACAAATTCATCAACAACCTCAATATTGAAAGACACCAACAAATTCAACAACAACCTCAATATTGAAAATCACCAACAAATTCAACAACAACCTCAATATTGAAAAACACCAACAAATTCAACAACAAGCTCAACATTGAATAATACCAAAAAATTCAACAACAACCTCAACATTGGAAAATACAGAAACGTTCAAAAAATAACATTGATAACACCAACAAATTCAACAACATCCTCAATATTGAACGATACCAACAAGTTCAACAATGACCTCAACATTGAAAATCAGCAACAAATTCAACAACAATCTCAACATTGAAAAACGCCAACAAATTCAACAACAACCTCAAATTTAAACGAATAGAAAAAGTTCAAAAAAAACATTGATAACACCAACAAACTCAACAACAACCTCAACGTTGAAAAATACAAAAATGTTCGAAAAATAACATAGATAACACCAACAAATTCAGCAACAAACTCAATACTGAAAAACAACATCAAATTTAACAACAACCTCAACAATGAAAACACCAACAAATTCAACAAAAACCTCACCATTGAAAAACACAAACAAATTCAACAACAACCTCAACAATGAAAAACAACCAAAAAATTCAAAATCAACCTCAACGTTTAAACGTACAAAAAATTAAAACAAAATAAATATTGATAACATCAATAAATTCAGCAAAAACCTCAACTTTGAATAACACAAGAAAGTTCTAAAAAACCCATTGATAACACCAACAAATTCAACAGCAACAGCAAGAACGAAAATCACCAACCAATTCAACGACCACAAATTTCAAAAACACCAACAGATTCAAGAACATCCTCAACTTTTAAAAATACAAACAAGTTCAAAAAAAAACTTTGATAACACCAACAAATTCAACATCAACCTCAACAATGAAAAACACCAACAAACTCAACAAAAACCGCAACAATATAAAACAAGAAAATATTCAACAACAACCTTAACTTTTAAAAATACAAACAGTTCAACAAAAAACATTGATAACACCATCAAATTCAACAACAACCTCAACAATGAAAAACACCAACAAATTCAACAACAACCTCAACATTGAAAAACACCAACAAATTCAACAAAAACCATATTTTTAAAAATACAAACAAGTTCAACAAAAAACATTGATAACACCAACAAATTCAACAAAAACCTCAACAATAAAAAACACGAAAAAATTCAACAACCTCAACGTTGAAAAATACCAACAAATTCAACAACAAATTTAACTTTTAAAAATACAAACAGTTCAACAAAGAACATTGATAACACCAACAAATTCAACAACAACCTCAACAATGAAAAACACCAAGAAATTCAACAACAACCTCAACAATGAAAAACACCAAGAAATTCAACAACAACCTGAACATTGAAAAACACCAACAAATTCAACAACAACCTCATAATTGAAAAGCAGCAACAAATTCAACAACAACCTCAACAATGAAAAACACCAACACATTCAACAACAACCTCAACATTGAAAAATACCAACAAATAAAACAACAACCTCAACATTGAAACGTACAATAAAGTTCAATAAATAACATTGATAACACCAACAAATTGAACAACAACCTCAATATTGAAAATCACCAACAAATTGACCAACAACCTCAACATTGAAAAACACCATCAAATTTAACAACAACCTCAATATCGAAAGACACTAACAATTTCAACAACAAACTCAACATTGAAAATCAGCAAAAAATTCAAACAACCTCAACATTGAACAAGGCCAACAAATTCAACAACAAGCTCAATTTTGAAAATCACCAGGAAATTCAAAAACAACCTCAACATTGAAAAACAGCAACAAATTCAACAACAAACTCAATATTGAAAGACGCCAACAAATTCAACAACAACCTCAACATTGAAAACCACCAACCAATTCAACAACATCAATATCGAAAATCATCAACAAATTCAACAACAAACTCAGCATTGAAAAACGCCGACAAATTCAACAACAACCTCAATATTGAAAATCACCAACAAATTCAACAACAACCTCAGCATTGAAAAACACCAAGAAATTCAACAACAACCTCAACATTGAAAAATATCAACAAATTCAACAACAACCTCAACATTGAAAAATACTGAAAAGTTAAAAAAATAACATTGATAACACCAACAAATTCAACAACATCCTCAATATTGAATGGCACCCAGAAGTTCAACAGCGACCTCAACATTGAAAATCAGCAACAAATTCAACAACAATCTCAACAATGCAAAACACCAACAAATTCAACAACAACCTCAACATTGAAAAATACCAACAAATTCAACAACAACCTCAACATTGAAAAATACAAAAAAGATCAAAAAATAACATTGATAAAACCAACAAATTCAAAAGCAACCTCAATATTGAAAATCACCAGCAAATTCAACAACAACCTCAACATTGAAAAACACCACCAAATTCAACAATAACAACAATTTTGAAACACACCAAGAGTTTCAGCAACGACCTCAACATTGAAAATCAGCGAAAAATTTAAAAACAATCTCAACATTGAACAACGCCAACAAATTCAACAACAACCTCAATATTGAAAAACACCAACAAATTCAACAACAACCTCAATATTGAAAGACACCAACAAATTCAACAACAACCTCAACATTGAAAAACGGCAACAAATTCAACAACAACCTCAACATTGAAAAAAGGCTACAAATTCATCAACAACCTCAATATTGAAAGACACCAACAAATTCAACAACAACCTCAATATTGAAAATCACCAACAAATTCAACAACAACCTCAATATTGAAAAACACCAACAAATTCAACAACAAGCTCAACATTGAATAATACCAAAAAATTCAACAACAACCTCAACATTGGAAAATACAGAAACGTTCAAAAAATAACATTGATAACACCAACAAATTCAACAACATCCTCAATATTGAACGATACCAACAAGTTCAACAATGACCTCAACATTGAAAATCAGCAACAAATTCAACAACAATCTCAACATTGAAAAACGCCAACAAATTCAACAACAACCTCAAATTTAAACGAATAGAAAAAGTTCAAAAAAAACATTGATAACACCAACAAACTCAACAACAACCTCAACGTTGAAAAATACAAAAATGTTCGAAAAATAACATAGATAACACCAACAAATTCAGCAACAAACTCAATACTGAAAAACAACATCAAATTTAACAACAACCTCAACAATGAAAACACCAACAAATTCAACAAAAACCTCACCATTGAAAAACACAAACAAATTCAACAACAACCTCAACAATGAAAAACAACCAAAAAATTCAAAATCAACCTCAACGTTTAAACGTACAAAAAATTAAAACAAAATAAATATTGATAACATCAATAAATTCAGCAAAAACCTCAACTTTGAATAACACAAGAAAGTTCTAAAAAAACCCATTGATAACACCAACAAATTCAACAGCAACAGCAAGAACGAAAATCACCAACCAATTCAACAACCACAAATTTCAAAAACACCAACAGATTCAAGAACATCCTCAACTTTTAAAAATACAAACAAGTTCAAAAAAAAACTTTGATAACACCAACAAATTCAACATCAACCTCAACAATGAAAAACACCAACAAACTCAACAAAAACCGCAACAATATAAAACAAGAAAATATTCAACAACAACCTTAACTTTTAAAAATACAAACAGTTCAACAAAAAACATTGATAACACCATCAAATTCAACAACAACCTCAACAATGAAAAACACCAACAAATTCAACAACAACCTCAACATTGAAAAACACCAACAACTTCAACAACCTCAACATTGAAAAACACTAACAACTTCAATAACAACCTGAACATTGAAAAACACCAACAAATTCAACAAAAACCATATTTTTAAAAATACAAACAAGTTCAACAAAAAACATTGATAACACCAACAAATTCAACAAAAACCTCAACAATAAAAAACACGAAAAAATTCAACAACCTCAACGTTGAAAAATACCAACAAATTCAACAACAAATTTAACTTTTAAAAATACAAACAGTTCAACAAAGAACATTGATAACACCAACAAATTCAACAACAACCTCAACAATGAAAAACACCAAGAAATTCAACAACAACCTCAACAATGAAAAACACCAAGAAATTCAACAACAACCTGAACATTGAAAAACACCAACAAATTCAACAACAACCTCATAATTGAAAAGCAGCAACAAATTCAACAACAACCTCAACAATGAAAAACACCAACAAATTCAACAACAACCTCAACATTGAAAAATACCAACAAATAAAACAACAACCTCAACATTGAAACGTACAATAAAGTTCAATAAATAACATTGATAACACCAACAAATTGAACAACAACCTCAATATTGAAAATCACCAACAAATTCACCAACAACATCAACATTGAAAAACACCATCAAATTTAACAACAACCTCAATATCAAAAGACACTAACAATTTCAACAACAAACTCAACATTGAAAATCAGCAAAAAATTCAAACAACCTCAACATTGAACAAGGCCAACAAATTCAACAACAAGCTCAATTTTGAAAATCACCAGGAAATTCAAAAACAACCTCAACATTGAAAAACAGCAACAAATTCAACAACAAACTCAATATTGAAAGACGCCAACAAATTCAACAACAACCTCAACATTGAAAACCACCAACCAATTCAACAACATCAATATCGAAAATCATCAACAAATTCAACAACAAACTCAGCATTGAAAAACACCGACAAATTCAACAACAACCTCAATATTGAAAATCACCAACAAATTCAACAACAACCTCAGCATTGAAAAACACCAAGAAATTCAACAACAACCTCACCATTGAAAAATATAAACAAATTCAACAACAACCTCAACAATGAAAAACAACCAAAAAATTCAAAATCAACCTCAACGTTTAAACGTACAAAAAATTAAAACAAAATAAATATTGATAACATCAATAAATTCAGCAAAAACCTCAACTTTGAATAACACAAGAAAGTTAAAAAAAAACCATTGATAACACCAACAAATTCAACAGCAACAGCAAGATCGAAAATCACCAACCAATTCAACGACCACAAATTTCAAAAACACCAACAGATTCAAGAACATCCTCAACTTTTAAAAATACAAACAAGTTCAAAAAAAAACTTTGATAACACCAACAAATTCAACATCAACCTCAACAATGAAAAACACCAACAAACTCAACAAAAACCTCAACAATATAAAACAAGAAAAAATTCAACAACAACCTTAACTTTTAAAAATACAAACAGTTCAACAAAAAACATTGATAACACCATCAAATTCAACAACAACCTCAACAATGAAAAACACCAACAAATTCAACAACAACCTCAACATTGAAAAACACCAACAACTTCAACAACCTCAACATTGAAAAATACCAAAAACTTCAATAACAACCTGAACATTGAAAAACACCAACAAATTCAACAAAAACCATATTTTTAAAAATACAAACAAGTTCAACAAAAAACATTGATAACACCAACAAATTCAACAAAGACCTCAACAATAAAAAACACGAAAAAATTCAACAACCTCAACGTTGAAAAATACCAACAAATTCAACAACAACTTTAACTTTTAAAAATACAAAAAGTTCAACAAAGAACATTGATAACACCAAGAAATTCAACAACAACCTCAACAATGAAAAACACCAAGAAATTCAACAACAACCTCAACAATGAAAAACACCAAGAAATTCAACAACAACCTGAACATTGAAAAACACCAACAAATTCAACAACAACCTCATAATTGAAAAGCAGCAACAAATTCAACAACAACCTCAACAATGAAAAACACCAACAAATTCAACAACAACCTCAACATTGAAAAATACCAACAAATAAAACAACAACCTCAACATTGAAACGTACAATAAAGTTCAATAAATAACATTGATAACACCAACAAATTGAACAACAACCTCAATATTGAAAATCACCAACAAATTGACCAACAACCTCAACATTGAAAAACACCATCAAATTTAACAACATCCTCAATATCGAAAGACACTAACAATTTCAACAACAAACTCAACATTGAAAATCTGCAAAAAATTCAAACAACCTCAACATTGAACAAGGCCAACAAATTCAACAACAAGCTCAATTTTGAAAATCACCAGGAAATTCAAAAACAACCTCAACATTGAAAAACAGCAACAAATTCAACAACAAACTCAATATTGAAAGACGCCAACAAATTCAACAACAACCTCAACATTGAAAACCACCAACCAATTCAACAACATCAATATCGAAAATCATCAACAAATTCAACAACAAACTCAGCATTGAAAAACGCCGACAAATTCAACAACAACCTCAATATTGAAAATCACCAACAAATTCAACAACAACCTCAGCATTGAAAAACACCAAGAAATTCAACAACAACCTCAACATTGAAAAATATCAACAAATTCAACAACAACCTCAACATTGAAAAATACTGAAAAGTTAAAAAAATAACATTGATAACACCAACAAATTCAACAACATCCTCAATATTGAATGGCACCCAAAAGTTCAACAGCGACCTCAACATTGAAAATCAGCAACAAATTCAACAACAATCTCAACAATGCAAAACACCAACAAATTCAACAACAACCTCAACATTGAAAAATACCAACAAATTCAACAACAACCTCAACATTGAAAAATACAAAAAAGATCAAAAAATAACATTGATAAAACCAACAAATTCAAAAGCAACCTCAATATTGAAAATCACCAGCAAATTCAACAACAACCTCAACATTGAAAAACACCACCAAATTCAACAATAACAACAATTTTGAAACACACCAAGAGTTTCAGCAACGACCTCAACATTGAAAATCAGCGAAAAATTTAAAAACAATCTCAACATTGAACAACGCCAACAAATTCAACAACAACCTCAATATTGAAAAACACCAACAAATTCAACAACAACCTCAATATTGAAAAATACTGAAAAGTTAAAAAAATAACATTGATAACACCAACAAATTCAACAACATCCTCAATATTGAATGGCACCCAAAAGTTCAACAGCGACCTCAACATTGAAAATCAGCAACAAATTCAACAACAATCTCAACAATGCAAAACACCAACAAATTCAACAACAACCTCAACATTGAAAAATACCAACAAATTCAACAACAACCTCAACATTGAAAAATACAAAAAAGATCAAAAAATAACATTGATAAAACCAACAAATTCAAAAGCAACCTCAATATTGAAAATCACCAGCAAATTCAACAACAACCTCAACATTGAAAAACACCACCAAATTCAACAATAACAACAATTTTGAAACACACCAAGAGTTTCAGCAACGACCTCAACATTGAAAATCAGCGAAAAATTTAAAAACAATCTCAACATTGAACAACGCCAACAAATTCAACAACAACCTCAATATTGAAAAACACCAACAAATTCAACAACAACCTCAATATTGAAAGACACCAACAAATTCAACAACAACCTCAACATTGAAAAACGGCAACAAATTCAACAACAACCTCAACATTGAAAAACGGCAACAAATTCAACAACAACCTCAATATTGAAAGACACCAACAAATTCAACAACAACCTCAATATTGAAAATCACCAACAAATTCAACAACAACCTCAATATTGAAAAACACCAACAAATTCAACAACAAGCTCAACATTGAATAATACCAAAAAATTCAACAACAACCTCAACATTGGAAAATACAGAAACGTTCAAAAAATAACATTGATAAAACCAACAAATTCAAAAGCAACCTCAATATTGAAAATCACCAGCAAATTCAACAACAACCTCAACATTGAAAAACACCACCAAATTCAACAATAACAACAATTTTGAAACACACCAAGAGTTTCAGCAACGACCTCAACATTGAAAATCAGCGAAAAATTTAAAAACAATCTCAACATTGAACAACGCCAACAAATTCAACAACAACCTCAATATTGAAAAACACCAACAAATTCAACAACAACCTCAATATTGAAAGACACCAACAAATTCAACAACAACCTCAACATTGAAAAACGGCAACAAATTCAACAACAACCTCAACATTGAAAAACGGCAACAAATTCAACAACAACCTCAATATTGAAAGACACCAACAAATTCAACAACAACCTCAATATTGAAAATCACCAACAAATTCAACAACAACCTCAATATTGAAAAACACCAACAAATTCAACAACAAGCTCAACATTGAATAATACCAAAAAATTCAACAACAACCTCAACATTGGAAAATACAGAAACGTTCAAAAAATAACATTGATAACACCAACAAATTCAACAACATCCTCAATATTGAACGATACCAACAAGTTCAACAATGACCTCAACATTGAAAATCAGCAACAAATTCAACAACAATCACAACATTGAAAAACGCCAACAAATTCAACAACAACCTCAAATTTAAACGAATAGAAAAAGTTCAAAAAAAACATTGATAACACCAACAAACTCAACAACAACCTCAACGTTGAAAAATACAAAAATGTTCGAAAAATAACATAGATAACACCAACAAATTCAGCAACAAACTCAATACTGAAAAACAACATCAAATTTAACAACAACCTCAACAATGAAAACACCAACAAATTCAACAAAAACCTCACCATTGAAAAACACAAACAAATTCAACAACAACCTCAACAATGAAAAACAACCAAAAAATTCAAAATCAACCTCAACGTTTAAACGTACAAAAAATTAAAACAAAATAAATATTGATAACATCAATAAATTCAGCAAAAACCTCAACTTTGAATAACACAAGAAAGTTCAAAAAAAACCATTGATAACACCAACAAATTCAACGGCAACAGCAAGATCGAAAATCACCAACCAATTCAACGACCACAAATTTCAAAAACACCAACAGATTCAAGAACATCCTCAACTTTTAAAAATACAAACAAGTTCAAAAAAAACTTTGATAACACCAACAAATTCAACATCAACCTCAACAATGAAAAACACCAACAAACTCAACAAAAACCTCAACAATATAAAACAAGAAAAAATTCAACAACAACCTTAACTTTTAAAAATACAAACAGTTCAACAAAAAACATTGATAACACCATCAAATTCAACAACAACCTCAACAATGAAAAACACCAACAAATTCAACAACAACCTCAACATTGAAAAACACCAACAACTTCAACAACCTCAACATTGAAAAACACCAAAAACTTCAATAACAACCTGAACATTGAAAAACACCAACAAATTCAACAAAAACCATATTTTTAAAAATACAAACAAGTTCAACAAAAAACATTGATAACACCAACAAATTCAACAAAAACCTCAACAATAAAAAACACGAAAAAATTCAACAACCTCAACGTTGAAAAATACCAACAAATTCAACAACAACTTTAACTTTTAAAAATACAAACAGTTCAACAAAGAACATTGATAACACCAACAAATTCAACAACAACCTCAACAATGAAAAACACCAAGAAATTCAACAACAACCTCAACAATGAAAAACACCAACAAATTCAACAACAAACTCATAATTGAAAAGCAGCAACAAATTCAACAACAACCTCAACAATGAAGAACACCAACAAATTCAACAACAACCTCAACATTGAAAAATACCAACAAATAAAACAACAACCTCAACATTGAAACGTACAATAAAGTTCAATAAATAACATTGATAACACCAACAAATTGAACAACAACCTCAATATTGAAAATCACCAACAAATTGACCAACAACCTCAACATTGAAAAACACCATCAAATTTAACAACAACCTCAATATCGAAAGACACTAACAATTTCAACAACAAACTCAACATTGAAAATCAGCAAAAAATTCAAACAACCTCAACATTGAACAAGGCCAACAAATTCAACAACAAGCTCAATTTTGAAAATCACCAGGAAATTCAAAAACAACCTCAACATTGAAAAACAGCAACAAATTCAACAACAAACTCAATATTGAAAGACGCCAACAAATTCAACAACAACCTCAACATTGAAAACCACCAACCAATTCAACAACATCAATATCGAAAATCATCAACAAATTCAACAACAAACTCAGCATTGAAAAACGCCGACAAATTCAACAACAACCTCAATATTGAAAATCACCAACAAATTCAACAACAACCTCAGCATTGAAAAACACCAAGAAATTCAACAAGAACCTCAACATTGAAAAATATCAACAAATTCAACAACAACCTCAACATTGAAAAATACTGAAAAGTTGAAAAAATAACATTGATAACACCAACAAATTCAACAACATCCTCAATATTGAATGGCACCAAAAAGTTCAACAGCGACCTCAACATTGAAAATCAGCAACAAATTCAACAACAATCTCAACATTGAAAAACGCCAACAAATTCAACATCAACCTCAATATTGAAAGACACCAACAAATTCAACAACAACTTTAACTTTTAAAAATACAAAAAAGTTCAATATAAAAACATTGATAACACCAACAAATTCAACATCAACCTCATCAATGAAAAGCACCAACAAATTCAACAACAACCTCAGCATTGAAAAACACCAACAAATTCAACAAGAACCTCAACATTGAAAAATACCAACAAATTCATCAACAACCTTAGCATTGAAAAATACAGAAAAGTTCAAAAAATAACATTGATAACACCAACAAATGCAACAACATTCTCAATATTGATAGGCACCAAAAAGTTCAACAACGTCCTCAACATTGAAAATCAGCAACCATTTCAACAACAATCTCAACATTGAAAAACACTAACAAGTTCAACAACAACCTCAACATTGAAAAACACCAACAAATTCAAAAACAACCTCAACTTTTAAAAGAAGAGAAAAAGTTCAAAAAAACATTGATAACTCAATCAAATTCAACAACAACCTCAACAATGAAAAACACCAACAAATTCAACAATAACCTCAACGTTGAAAAATACCAACAAATTCAACAACAACCTCAACATTGAAAAATACAGAACAGTTCAAAAAATAACATTGATAATAACAACAAATTCAACAACATCCTCAATATTGAAAGAGAACAAGTTCAACAACGAACTAAACATTGCAAATCAGCAACAAATTCGAGAAAAATCTCAACATTGAAAAACGCCAACAAATTCAACAACAACCTCAATTTTGAAAATCACCAACAAATTCAAGAACAACCACAATATTGAAAGACACCAACAAATTCAACAACAACCTCAAGATTGAAAAACACCAACAAATTCAACAACAACCTTAACTTTTAAAAATACAAACAAGTTCAATAAAAAAACATTGATAACACCTACAAATTCAACATCAACCTCATCAATGAAAAGCACCAACAAATTCAACAACAACCTCAACATTGAAAAACACCAACAAATTCAACAACAACCTCAATATTGAAAGACACCAACAAATTCAACAACAACCTCAACATTGAAAATCAGCGAAAAATTCAACAACAATCTCAACATTGAAAAACACCATCAAATTCAACAACAACCTCAATTTTGAAAAACACCTAAAAATTCAACAACAACCTCAATATTAAAAGACAACAATAAATTCAACATCAACCTCAACATTGAAAATCACCAAACAAATTCAACAACAACCTCAATATTGAAAATCATCAACAAATTCAACAACAACCTCAACATTGAAAAACGCCAACAAATTCAACAACAACCTCAATATTGAAAATCTCCAACAAATTCAACAACAACCTCAACATTGAAAAACGACAACAAATTCAACAACAACCTCAATTTTGAAAATCACCAACAAATTCAACAGCAACCTCAACATTGAAAAACACAAACAAATTCAACAACAACCTCAACTTTTAAAAGAAGAGAAGAAGTTCAAAAAAACATTGATAACACCCACAAATTCAACAACAACCTCAATATTGAAAGTCACCAACAAATTCAACAACAACTTCAACATTGAAAAATACCAACAAATTCAACAACAAAATCAATATTGAAAGACACCAACAAATTCAACAACAACCTGAACATTGAAAATCACCAACAAATTCAACAACTTCAATATTGAAATTCACCAACAAATTCAACAACAACCTCAACATTGAAAAACGTCAACAAATTAAACAAGAACCTCCAATTTTAAAAGAAGATAAAAAGTTCAAAAAAAACATTGATAACACCAAGAAATTGAACCACAACCTCAACTTTAAAAATACAAAAAAGTTCGAAAAATTACATTGATAACATCAACAGATTCAACAATAACCTCAACATTGAAAAACACAAAAAATTCAAAAAATAACATTGATAACACCAACAACTTCAAGAACAACCTCAACATTGAAAATCACCAACAAATTCAACAACAACCTCAACATTGAAAAGCAGCAACAAATTCAACAACAACCTCAACAATGAAAAACACCAACAAATTCAACAACAACCTCAACTTTTAAAAGAAGAGAAAAAGTTCAAAAAAACATTGATAACTCCATCAAATTAAACAACAACCTCAATATTGAAAAATACAGAACAGTTCAAAAAATAACATTGATAATAACAACAAATTCAACAACATCCTCAATATTGAAAGAGAACAACAAGTTCAACAACGGCCAAAACATTGCAAATCAGCAACAAATTCAACAACAATCTCAACATTGAAAAACGCCAACAAATTCAACAACAACCTCAATTTTGAAAATCACCAACAAATTCAAGAACAACCTCAACATTGAAAAACACCAACAAATTCAACAACAACCTCAATATTGAAAGACACCAACAAATTCAGCAACAACCTCAAGATTGAAAGACACCAACAAATTCAACAACCACCATAACTTTTAAAAATATAAACAAGTTCAATAAAAAAACTTTGATAACATCAACAAATTCAACATCAACCTCAACAATGAAAAGCACCAACAAATTCAACAAAAATCTCAACATTGAAAAACACCAACAACTTTAACAACCTGAACATTGATAACATCAACAAATTCAACAATAACCTCAACAATAAAAAACACCAACAAATTCATCAACAACCTCAACATTGAAAATTACCAACAAATTCAACAACAACCTCAACATTGAAAAGCAGCAACAAATTCAAGAACAACCTCAACATTGTAAAACACCAACAAATTCAACAACAACCTCAACATTGAAAAATACCAACAAATTCAACAACATCCTCAACATTGAAAATTAGCGAAAAATTCAACAACAATCTCATCATTGAAAAACGCCAACAAATTCAGCAACAACCTCAATATTGAAAGACACCAACAATTTCAACAACGACCTCAACATTGAAAATCAGTGAAAAATTCAACAACAATCTCAACATTGAAAAACGCCAACAAATTCAACAACAACCTCAATTTTGAAAAACACCTACAAATTCAACAACAACCTCAATATTAAAAGACAACAACAAATTCAACAACAACCTCAACATTGAAAATCACCAACAAATTCAACAACAACCTCAATATTGATAATCATCAACAAATTCAACAACAACCTCAACATTTAAAAACGCCAACAAATTCAACAACAACCTCAATATTAAAAATCACCAACAAATTCAACAACAACCTCAACATTGAAAAACGCCAACAAATTCAACAACAACCTCAATATTGAAAAGCATCAACAAATTCAACAACAACCTCAACATTGAAAAACGACAACAAATTCAACAACAACCTCAATTTTGAAAATCACCAACAAATTCAACAGCAACCTCAACATTGAAAAACACCAACAAATTCAACAACAACCTCAACATTTAAAAGAAGAGAAAAAGTTCAAAAAAACATTGACAACACCAACAAATTCAACATCAACCTCAAAAATGAAAAGCACCAACAAATTCAACAAAAACCTTAACATTGAAAAACACCAACAACTTTAACAACCTCAACATTGAAAATCACCAACAAATTCAATAACCACCTCAACAATGAAAAACACCAAAAAATTCAAGAGCAACCTCAACATTGAAAAACACCAACAAATTCAACAACAACCTCAATATTGAAAGACACCAACAAATTCAACTACAACCATAATTTTAAAAATACAAACAAGTTCAACAAAAAACATTGATAACACGAACAAATTCAACAATAACCTCAACAATAAAAAACACCAACAAATTCATCAACAACCTCAACATTGAAAATTACCAACAAATTCAACAACAACCTCAATATTGAAAATCATCAACAAATTCAACAACAACCTCAACATTGAAAACCGCCAACAAATTCAACAACAACCTCAATATTGAAAATCACCAACAAATTCAACAACAACCTCAACATTGAAAAACGCCAACAAATTCAACAACAACCTCAATATTGAAAAGCATCAACAAATTCAACAACAACCTCAACATTGAAAAACGACAACAAATTCAACAACAACCTCAATTTTGAAAATCACCAACAAATTCAACAACAACCTCAACATTGAAAAACACCAACAAATTCAACAACAACCTCAACTTTTAAAAGAAGAGAAAAAGTTCAAAAAAACATTGATAACACCAACAAATTCAACAAAAAGCTTAACATTGAAAAACGCCAACAAATTCAGCAACAACCACAAATTTCAAAAGAAGATAAAAAGTTCAAAAAAAACATTGATAACACCAAGAAATTCAACAACAGCCTCAACATTGAAAAATACAAAAAAGTTCGAAAAATTACATTGATAACATCAACAGATTCAACAATAAACTCAACATTGAAAAATACGAAAAAGTTCAACAAATAACATTGATAACACCAACAAATTCAACAACCTCAACTTTGAAAATCACCAACAAATTCAACAACAACCTCACCATTGAAAAGCAGCAACAAATTCAACAACAACCTCAACAGTGAAAAACACTAACAAATTCAACAACAACTTCAACATTGAAAAATACCAACAAATTCAACCACAACCTCAACATTGAAAAATACAAAAAAGTTCAAAAAATAACATTGATAACACCAACAAATTGAACAACAACCTCAATATTGAAAATCGCCAACAAATTCAAGGACAGCCTCATCATTGAAAAATACACAAAAGTTCAAAAAATAACATTGATAATACCAACAAATTCAACAACAACCTCAATAATGAAAGACACCAACAATTTCAACAACGACCTCAACATTGCAAATCTGCAACAAATTCAACAACAATCTCAACATTGAAAAACACCAACAAATTCAACAACAACCTCAATATTGAAAATCATGAACAAATTCAAGAACAACCTCAACATTGAAAAACTCCAACAAATTCAACAACAACCTCAATATTGAAAGGCACCAACAAATTCAACAACAACCTCAAGATTGAAAAACACAAACAAATTCAACAACAACCATAACTTTTAAAAATACAAACAAGTTCAATAAAAAAACATTGATAACACCAACAAATTCAACATCAACCTCAAAAATGAAAAGCACCAACAAATTCAACAAAAACCTCAACATTGAAAAACACCAACAACTTTAACAACCTCAACACTGAAAATCACCAACAAATTCAATAACAACATCAACAATGAAAAACACCAAAAAATTCAACATCAACCTCAACATTGAAAAACACCAACAAATTCAACAACAACCTCAATATTGAAAGACACCAACAAATTCAACAACAACCTCAACATTGAAAATCACCAACAAATTCAACAACAACCTCAATATTGAAAGAAACCAACAAATTCACAACAACCTCAACATTGAAAATCACCAACCAATTCAACAACATCAATATTGAAAATCATCAACAAATTCATCTACATCGGCAACATTGAAAAACACCAACAAATTCAACAACAAAATCAATATTGAAAATCACCAACAAACTCTACAACAACCTCCACATTAAAATTCATCAACAAATTCAAAAACAACCTGAACATTGGAAAATACCTACAAATTCAACAACAACATCAACATTGAAAAATGGAAACAAATTCAGCAACAACCTCAACATTGAAAAATACTGAAAAGTTAAAAAAATAACATTGATAACACCAACAAATTCAAGAACATCCTCAATATTGAAAGACACCAAAAAGTTCAACAACGACCACAACATTGAAAATCAGCAACAAATTCAACGACAACCTCAATTTTGAAAATCACCAACAAATTCAACAACAACCTCAACATTGAAAATCACCAACAAATTCAACAACAACCTCAACTTTTAAAAGAAGAGAAAAAGTTCAAAAAAACATTGATAACAACAACAAATTCAACAACAACCTCTATATTGAAAGTAATCAACAAATTCAACAACAACTTCAACATTGAAAAACAGCAACAAATTCAACAACAAAATCAATATTGAAAGACACCAACAAATTCAACAACAACCTCAATATTGAAAATCATCAACAAATTCAACAACAACCTCAACATTGAAAAACGCCAACAAATTCAACAACAACCTCAATATTGAAAATCACCAACAAATTCAACAACAACCTCAACATTGAAAAACGACAACAAATTCAACAACAACCTCAATTTTGAAAATCACCAACAAATTCAACAGCAACCTCAACATTGAAAAACACAAACAAATTCAACAACAACCTCAACTTTTAAAAGAAGAGAAGAAGTTCAAAAAAACATTGATAACACCAACAAATTCAACAACAACCTCAATATTGAAAGTCACCAACAAATTCAACAACAACTTCAACATTGAAAAATACCAACAAATTCAACAACAAAATCAATATTGAAAGACACCAACAAATTCAACAACAACCTGAACATTGAAAATCACCAACAAATTCAACAACTTCAATATTGAAATTCACCAACAAATTCAACAACAACCTCAACATTGAAAAACGTCAACAAATTAAACAAGAACCTCCAATTTTAAAAGAAGATAAAAAGTTCAAAAAAAACATTGATAACACCAAGAAATTGAACCACAACCTCAACTTTAAAAATACAAAAAAGTTCGAAAAATTACATTGATAACATCAACAGATTCAACAATAACCTCAACATTGAAAAACACAAAAAATTCAAAAAATAACATTGATAACACCAACAAATTCAAGAACAACCTCAACATTGAAAATCACCAACAAATTCAACAACAACCTCAACATTGAAAAGCAGCAACAAATTCAACAACAACCTCAACAATGAAAAACACCAACAAATTCAACAACAACCTCAACTTTTAAAAGAAGAGAAAAAGTTCAAAAAAACATTGATAACTCCATCAAATTCAACAACAACCTCAATATTGAAAAATACAGAACAGTTCAAAAAATAACATTGATAATAACAACAAATTCAACAACATCCTCACTATTGAAAGAGAACAACAAGTTCAACAACGGCCAAAACATTGCAAATCAGCAACAAATTCAACAACAATCTCAACATTGAAAAACGCCAACAAATTCAACAACAACCTCAATTTTGAAAATCACCAACAAATTCAAGAACAACCTCAACATTGAAAAACACCAACAAATTCAACAACAACCTCAATATTGAAAGACACCAACAAATTCAGCAACAACCTCAAGATTGAAAGACACCAACAAATTCAACAACCACCATAACTTTTAAAAATATAAACAAGTTCAATAAAAAAACTTTGATAACATCAACAAATTCAACATCAACCTCAACAATGAAAAGCACCAACAAATTCAACAAAAATCTCAACATTGAAAAACACCAACAACTTTAACAACCTGAACATTGATAACATCAACAAATTCAACAATAACCTCAACAATAAAAAACACCAACAAATTCATCAACAACCTCAACATTGAAAATTACCAACAAATTCAACAACAACCTCAACATTGAAAAGCAGCAACAAATTCAAGAACAACCTCAACATTGTAAAACACCAACAAATTCAACAACAACCTCAACATTGAAAAATACCAACAAAGTCAACAACATCCACAACATTGAAAATTAGCGAAAAATTCAACAACAATCTCATCATTGAAAAACGCCAACAAATTCAGCAACAACCTCAATATTGAAAGACACCAACAATTTCAACAACGACCTCAACATTGAAAATCAGTGAAAAATTCAACAACAATCTCAACATTGAAAAACGCCAACAAATTCAACAACAACCTCAATTTTGAAAAACACCTACAAATTCAACAACAACCTCAATATTAAAAGACAACAACAAATTCAACAACAACCTCAACATTGAAAATCACCAACAAATTCAACAACAACCTCAATATTGATAATCATCAACAAATTCAACAACAACCTCAACATTTAAAAACGCCAACAAATTCAACAACAACCTCAATATTGAAAATCACCAACAAATTCAACAACAACCTCAACATTGAAAAACGCCAACAAATTCAACAACAACCTCAATATTGAAAAGCATCAACAAATTCAACAACAACCTCAACATTGAAAAACGACAACAAATTCAACAACAACCTCAATTTTGAAAATCACCAACAAATTCAACAGCAACCTCAACATTGAAAAACACCAACAAATTCAACAACAACCTCAACATTTAAAAGAAGAGAAAAAGTTCAAAAAAACATTGATAACACCAACAAATTCAACATCAACCTCAACAATGAAAAGCACCAACAAATTCAACAAAAACCTCAACATTGAAAAACACCAACAAGTTTAACAACCTCAACATTGAAAATCACCAACAAATTCAATAACCACCTCAACAATGAAAAACACCATAAAATTCAAGAACAACCTCAACATTGAAAAACACCAACAAATTCAACAACAACCTCAATATTGAAAGACACCAACAAATTCAACTACGACCATAATTTTAAAAATACAAACAAGTTCAACAAAAAACATTGATAACACGAACAAATTCAACAATAACCTCAACAATAAAAAACACCAACAAATTCATCAACAACCTCAACATTGAAAATTACCAACAAATTCAACAACAACCTCAACATTGAAAAGCAGCAACAAATTCAACAACAACCTCAACATTGAAAAGCAGCAACAAATTCAACAACAACCTGAACATTGAAAAATACCCACAAATTCAACAACAACCTCAACATTGAAAATCAGCGAAAAATTCAACAACAATCTCAACATTGAAAAACGCCAACAAATTCAACAACAACCTCAATATTGAAAATCATCAACAAATTCAACAACAACCTCAACATTGAAAAACACCAACAAATTCAACAACAACCTCAACTTTTAAAAGAAGAGAAAAAGTTCAAAAAAACATTGATAACACCAACAAATTCAACAACAAGCTTAACATTGAAAAACGCCAACAAATTCAGCAACAACCACAAATTTTAAAAGAAGATAAAAAGTTCAAAAAAAACATTGATAACACCAAGAAATTCAACAACAGCCTCAACATTGAAAAATACAAAAAAGTTCGAAAAATTACATTGATAACATCAACAGATTCAACAATAAACTCAACATTGAAAAATACGAAAAAGTTCAACAAATAACATTGATAACACCAACAAATTCAACAACCTCAACTTTGAAAATCACCAACAAATTCAACAACAACCTCAACATTGAAAAGCAGCAACAAATTCAACAACAACCTCAACAGTGAAAAACACTAACAAATTCAACAACAACTTCAACATTGAAAAATACCAACAAATTCAACCACAACCTCAACATTGAAAAATACAAAAAAGTTCAAAAAATAACATTGATAACACCAACAAATTGAACAACAACCTCAATATTGAAAATCGCCAACAAATTCAAGGACAGCCTCATCATTGAAAAATACACAAAAGTTCAAAAAATAACATTGATAATACCAACAAATTCAACAACAACCTCAATAATGAAAGACACCAACAATTTCAACAACGACCTCAACATTGCAAATCTGCAACAAATTCAACAACAATCTCAACATTGAAAAACACCAACAAATTCAACAACAACCTCAATATTGAAAATCATGAACAAATTCAAGAACAACCTCAACATTGAAAAACTCCAACAAATTCAACAACAACCTCAATATTGAAAGGCACCAACAAATTCAACAACAACCTCAAGATTGAAAAACACAAACAAATTCAACAACAACCATAACTTTTAAAAATACAAACAAGTTCAATAAAAAAACATTGATAACACCAACAAATTCAACATCAACCTCAAAAATGAAAAGCACCAACAAATTCAACAAAAACCTCAACATTGAAAAACACCAACAACTTTAACAACCTCAACACTGAAAATCACCAACAAATTCAATAACAACATCAACAATGAAAAACACCAAAAAATTCAACATCAACCTCAACATTGAAAAACACCAACAAATTCAACAACAACCTCAATATTGAAAGACACCAACAAATTCAACAACAACCTCAACATTGAAAATCACCAACAAATTCAACAACAACCTCAATATTGAAAGAAACCAACAAATTCACAACAACCTCAACATTGAAAATCACCAACCAATTCAACAACATCAATATTGAAAATCATCAACAAATTCATCTACATCGGCAACATTGAAAAACACCAACAAATTCAACAACAAAATCAATATTGAAAATCACCAACAAACTCTACAACAACCTCCACATTAAAATTCATCAACAAATTCAAAAACAACCTGAACATTGGAAAATACCTACAAATTCAACAACAACATCAACATTGAAAAATGGAAACAAATTCAGCAACAACCTCAACATTGAAAAATACTGAAAAGTTAAAAAAATAACATTGATAACACCAACAAATTCAAGAACATCCTCAATATTGAAAGACACCAAAAAGTTCAACAACGACCACAACATTGAAAATCAGCAACAAATTCAACGACAACCTCAATTTTGAAAATCACCAACAAATTCAACAACAACCTCAACATTGAAAATCACCAACAAATTCAACAACAACCTCAACTTTTAAAAGAAGAGAAAAAGTTCAAAAAAACATTGATAACAACAACAAATTCAACAACAACCTCTATATTGAAAGTAATCAACAAATTCAACAACAACTTCAACATTGAAAAACAGCAACAAATTCAACAACAAAATCAATATTGAAAGACACCAACAAATTCAACAACAACCTCAACATTGAAAATCACCAATAAATTCAACAACTTCAATATTGAAATTCACCAACAAATTCAACAACAATCTCAACATTGAAAAACGTCAACAAATTAAACAAGAACCTCAAATTTTAAAAGCAGTAAAAAAGTTCAAAAAAAACATTGATAACACCAAGAAATTCAACAGCAACCCCAACTTTAAAAATACAAAAAATTTCGAAAAATTACATTGATAACATCAACAGATTCAACAATAACCTCAACATTGAAAAACGCAAAAATTTCAAAAAATAACACTGATAACACCAACAAATTCAACAACAACCTCAACATTGAAAATCACCAACAAATTCAACAACAACCTCAACATTGAAAAGCAGCAACAAATTCAACAACAACCTCAACAATGAAAAACACCAACAAATTCAACAACAACCTCAACTTTTAAAAGAAGAGAAAAAGTTCAAAGAAAACATTGATAACTCCATGAAATTCAACAACAACCTCAACGATGAAAAACACCAACAAATTCAACAACAACCTCCACATTGAAAAATACCAACAAATTCAACAACAACCTCAACATTGAAAGATAAAGAACAGTTCAAAAAATAACATTGATAATAACAACAAATTCAACAACATCCTCAATATTGAAAGAGAACAACAAGTTCAACAACGATGTAAACATTGCAAATCAGAAACAAATTCAAGAAAATTCTTAACATTGAAAAATGCCAACAAATTCAACAACAACCTCAATTTTGAAAATCACCAACAAATTCAAGAACAACATCAACATTGTAAAACACCAACAAATTCAACAACAACCTCAACATTGAAAAATACCAACAAATTCAACAACATCCTCAACATTGAAAATTAGCGAAAAATTCAACAACAATCTCATCATTGAAAAACGCCAACAAATTCAGCAACAACCTCAATATTGAAAGACACCAACAATTTCAACAACGACCTCAACATTGAAAATCAGTGAAAAATTCAACAACAATCTCAACATTGAAAAACGCCAACAAATTCAACAACAACCTCAATTTTGAAAAACACCTACAAATTCAACAACAACCTCAATATTAAAAGACAACAACAAATTCAACAACAATCTCAACATTGAAAATCACCAACAAATTCAACAACAACCTCAATATTGATAATCATCAACAAATTCAACAACAACCTCAACATTAAAAAACGCCAACAAATTCAACAACAACCTCAATATTGAAAATCACCAACAAATTCAACAACAACCTCAACATTGAAAAACGCCAACAAATTCAACAACAACCTCAATATTGAAAAGCATCAACAAATTCAACAACAACCTCAACATTGAAAAACGACAACAAATTCAACAACAACCTCAATTTTGAAAATCACCAACAAATTCAACAGCAACCTCAACATTGAAAGATACAGAACAGTTCAAAAAATAACATTGATAATAACAACAAATTCAACAACATCCTCAATATTGAAAGAGAACAACAAGTTCAACAACGATGTAAACATTGCAAATCAGCAACAAATTCAAGAAAATTCTAAACATTGAAAAACGCCAACAAATTCAACAACAACCTCAATTTTGAAAATCACCAACAAATTCAAGGACAACCTCAACATTGAAAAACACCAACAAATTCAACAACAACCTCAACATTGAAAAGCAGCAACAAATTCAAGAACAAACTCAACAATGATGAACATCAACAAATTCAACAACGACCGCAACATTGAAAAGCAGCAACAAATTCAAGAACAAACTCAACTTTGAAAGTCAGCGAAAAATTCAACAACAATTTCAACATTGAAAAACGTCAACAAATTCAACAACAACCTCAATATTGAAATTCACCAACAAATTCAAGACCATCAATATTGAAAATCATCAACAAATTCAACAACAACCTCAACATTGAAAAACGCCAACAAATTCAACAACAACCTTAATATTGAAAATCACCAACAAATTCAACAACAACCTCAACATTGAAAAACACCAACAAATTCAACAACAACCTCAACTTTTAAAAGAAGAGAAAAAGTTCAAAAAAACATTGATAACACCAACAAATTCAACAACAACCTCAATATTGAAAGTCACCAACAAATTCAACAACAACTTCAACATTGAAAAACAACAAAAAATTCAACAACAAAATCAATATTGAAAGAGACCAACAAATTCAATAACATCCTCAACATTGAAAATCACCAACAAATTCAACAACTTCAATATTGAAATTCACCAACAAATTCAACAACAACCTCAACATTGAAAAACGTCAACAAATTAAACAAGAACCTCAAATTTTAAACGAAGATAAAAAGTTCAAAAAAAACATTGATAACACCAAGAAATTCAATAGTAACCTCAACTTTAAAAATACAAAAAAGTTCAAAAAATTAGATGGATTACATCAACAGATTCAACAATAAACTCAACATTGAAAAACACAAAAATTTCAAAAAATAACATTGATAACACCAACAAATTCAACAACAACCTCAACATTGAAAATCACCAACAAATTCAACAACAACCTCAACAATGAAAAACACCAACAAATTCAACAACAACCTCAACTTTTAAAAGAAGAGAAAAAGTTCAAAAAAAACATTGATAACTCCATCAAATTCAACAACAACATCAACAATGAAAAGCACCAACAAATTCAACAACAACCTCAACATTGAAAAATACAGAACAGTTCAAAAAATAACATTGATAATAACAACAAATTCAACAACATCCTCAACATTGAAAGAGAACAACAAGTTCAACAAGGACCTAAACATTGCAAATCTGCAACAAATTCAAGAAAAATCTCAACATTGAAAAACGCCAACAAATTCAACAACAACCTCAATTTTGAAAATCACGAACAAATTCAAGAACAACCTCAACATTGAATAACTCCAACAAATTCAACAACAACCTCAATATTGAAAGGCACCAACAAATTGAACAACAACCTCAAGATTGAAAAACACAAACAAATTCAACAACAACCATAAATATTAAAAATACAAACAAGTTCAATAAAAAAACATTGATAACACCAACAAATTCAACATCAACCTCAAAAATGAAAAGCACCAACAAATTCAACAAAAACCTCAACATTGAAAAACAGCAACAACTTTAACAACCTCAACACTGAAAATCACCAACAAATTCAATAACAACATCAACAATGAAAAACACCAAAAAATTCAAGAACAACCTCAACATTGAAAAACACCAACAAATTCAACAACAACCTCAATATTGAAAGACACCAACAAATTCAACAACAACCTCAAGATTGAAAAACACCAACAAATTCAACAACAACCATAACATTTAAAAATACAAGCAAGTTCAATAAAAATACATTGATAACACCAACAAATTCAACATCAAACTCAACAATGAAAAGCACCAACAAATTCAACAACAACCTGAACATTGAAAAACACCAACAAATTCAACTACAACCATAATTTTAAAAATACAAACAAGTTCAACAAAAAACATTGATAACACGAACAAATTCAACAATAACCTCAACAATAAAAAACACCAACAAATTCATCAACAAACTCAACATTGAAAATTACCAACAAATTCAACAACAACCTCAACATTGAAAAGCAGCAACAAATTCAAGAACAACCTCAACAATGATAAACATCAACAAATTCAACAACAACCTGAACATTGAAAAATACCAACAAATTCAACAACAATCTCAACATTGAAAAACGCCAACAAATTCAACAACAACCACAATTTTGATAATCACCAACAAATTCAACAACAACCTCAACATTGAAAAACACCAACAAATTCAACAACAACCTCAACTTTTAAAAGAAGAGAAAAAGTTCAAAAAAACATTGATAACACCAACAAATTCAACAACAACCTTAACATTGAAAAACGCCAACAAATTCAACAACAACCTCAACATTGAAAATCACCAACAAATTCAACAACTTCAATATTGAAATTCACCAACAAATAAACAACAACCACAACATTGAAAAACGTCAACAAATTCACCAAGAACCTTAATATTGAAAATCACCAACAAATTCAATAATAACCTAAACATTGAAAAAAACCAACAAATTCAACTACAACCTCAACAATGAAAATTACCAAAAATTCAACAACAACTGCAACATTGAAAAACACAAACAACTTCAACAGCATCAACAATGAA
Organism: Cetorhinus maximus; assembly: GCF_964194155.1. NCBI lineage: Eukaryota > Metazoa > Chordata > Chondrichthyes > Lamniformes > Cetorhinidae > Cetorhinus > Cetorhinus maximus. The sequence continues at coordinate 193,222 of NW_027596596.1, forward strand.
AAACACCAAAAAATTCAGCAAAAACCACAAATTTTAAAAGAAGATAAAAAGTTCAAAAAAAACATTGATCGCACCAAGAAATTCAACAACAGCCTCAACATTGAAAAATACAAAAAAGTTTGAAAAATTACATTGATAACATCAACAGATTCAACAATAACCTCAACATTGAAAAATACGAAAAAGTTCAACAAATAACATTGATAACACCAACAAATTCAACAACCTCAACTTTGAAAATCTCCAACAAATTCAACAACAACCTCAACATTGAAAAGCAGCAACAAATTCATCAACAACCTCAACAATGAAAAACACTAACAAATTCAACAACAACTTCAACATTGAAAAATACAAAAAAGTTCAAAAAATAACATTGATAACACCAACAAATTGAACAACAACCTCAATATTGAAAATCACCAACAAATTCAACGACAACCTCAACATTGAAAAATACACAAAAGTTCAAAAAATAATATTGATAACACCAACAAATTCAACAACAACCTCAATAATGAAAGACACCAACAATTTTAACGACCTCAACATTGAAAATCAGCAACAAATTCAACGACAACCTCAATTTTGAAAATCACCAACAAATTCAACAACAACCTCAATTTTGATAATCACCAACAAATTCAACAACAACCTCAACTTTTAAAAGAAGAGAAAAAGTTCAAAAAAAGCATTGATAACACCAACAAAATCAACATCAACCTCAACAATGAAAAACTCCAACAAATTCAACGACAACCTCAACATTGAAAAATACAGAAAAGTTCAGAAAATAACATTGATAATACCAACAAGTTCAACAACGACCTCAACATTGGAAAACGCCAACAAATTCAACAACAACCTCAAATTTGAAAATGATCAACAAATTCAAGAATAACCTCAATATTGAAAGACACCAACAAATTCAACAACAACCTCAACATTGAAAAACACCAACAAATTCAACAACAACCTTAACTTTTAAAATTACAAACAAGTTCAAAAAAAAATTGATAACTTCAACAAATTCAAAAACAACCTCAACAATGAAAAGCACCAACAAATTCAACAACAACTTCAACATTGAAAAACACCAACAACTTCAACAACCTCAACATTGAAAATCACCAACAAATTCACCAACAACCTCAACAATGAAAAACACCACAAAATTCAACAACAACCTCAACATTGAAAATCACCAACAAATTCAACAACAACCTCAACTTTTAAAAGAAGAGAAAAAGTTCAAAAAAAGCATTGATAACACCAACAAATTCAACATCAACCTCAACAATGAAAAACTCCAACAAATTCAACGACAACCTCAACATTGAAAAATACAGAAAAGTTCAGAAAATAACATTGATAATACCAACAAATTCAACAACATCCTCAATATTGAAAGACACAAGCAAGTTCAACAACGACCTCAACATTGGAAAATGCCAACAAATTCAACAACAATCTCAACATTGAAAAACGTCAACAAATTAAACAAGAACCTCAAATTTTAAAAGCAGTAAAAAAGTTCAAAAAAAACATTGATAACACCAAGAAATTAAACAGCAACCCCAACTTTAAAAATACAAAAAATTTCGAAAAATTACATTGATAACATCAACAGATTCAACAATAACCTCAACATTGAAAAACACAAAAATTTCAAAAAATAACATTGATAAAACCAACAAATTCAACAACAACCTCAACATTGAAAATCACCAACAAATTCAACAACAACCTCAACATTGAAAAGCAGCAACAAATTCAACAACAACCTCAACAATGAAAAACACCAACAAATGCAACAACAACCTCAACTTTTAAAAGAAGAGAAAAAGTTCAAAGAAAACATTGATAACTCCATCAAATTCAACAACAACCTCAACGATGAAAAACACCAACAAATTCAACAACAACCTCAACATAGAAAAATACCAACAAATTCAACAACAACCTCAACATTGAAAGATACAGAACAGTTCAAAAAATAACATTGATAATAACAACAAATTAACAACATCCTCAATATTTAAAGAGAACAACAAGTTCAACAACGATGAAAACATTGCAAATCAGCAACAAATTCAAGAAAATTCTTAACATTGAAAAACGCCAACAAATTCAACAACAACCTCAATTTTGAAAATCACCAACAAATTCAAGGACAACCTCAACATTGAAAAACACCAACAAATTCAACAACAACCTCAACATTGAAAAGCAGCAACAAATTCAGAAACAAACTCAACAATGATGAACATCAACAAATTCAACAACCACCTCAACATTGAAAAGCAGCAACAAATTCAAGAACAAACTCAACAATGATGAACATCAACAAATTCAACAACAACCTGAACATTGAAAGATACCAACAAATTCAACAACAACCTCAACTTTGAAAGTCAGCGAAAAATTCAACAACAATTTCAACATTGAAAAACGTCAACAAATTCAACAACAACCTCAATATTGAAATTCACCAACAAATTCAAGGACAACCTCAACATTGAAAAACACCAACAAATTCAACAACAACCTCAACATTGAAAAGCAGCAACAAATTCAAGAACAAACTCAACAATGATGAACATCAACAAATTCAACAACCACCTCAACATTGAAAAGCAGCAACAAATTCAAGAACAAACTCAACAATGATGAACATCAACAAATTCAACAACAACCTGAACATTGAAAGATACCAACAAATTCAACAACAACCTCAACTTTGAAAGTCAGCGAAAAATTCAACAACAATTTCAACATTGAAAAACGTCAACAAATTCAACAACAACCTCAATATTGAAATTCACCAACAAATTCAAGGACAACCTCAACATTGAAAAACACCAACAAATTCAACAACAACCTCAACATTGAAAAGCAGCAAGAAATTCAAGAACAAACTCAACAATGATGAACATCAACAAATTCAACAACCACCTCAACATTGAAAAGCAGCAACAAATTCAAGAACAAACTCAACAATGATGAACATCAACAAATTCAACAACAACCTGAACATTGAAAGATACCAACAAATTCAACAACAACCTCAACTTTGAAAGTCAGCGAAAAATTCAACAACAATTTCAACATTGAAAAACATCAACAAATTCAACAACAACCTCAATATTGAAATTCACCAACAAATTCAAGACCATCAATATTGAAAATCATCAACAAATTCAACAACAACCTCAACATTGAAAAACGCCAACAAATTCAACAACAACCTTAATATTGAAAATCACCAACAAATTCAACAACAACCTCAACATTGAAAAACGACAACAAATTCAACAACAACCTCAATTTTGAAATTCACCAACAAATTCAACAACAACCTCAACATTGAAAAACGACAACAAATTCAACAACAACCTCAATTTTGAAAATCACCAATAAATTCAACAACAACCTCAACTTTTAAAAGAAGAGAAAAAGTTCAAAAAAACATTGATAACACCAACAAATTCAACAACAACCTCAATATTGAAAGTCACCAACAAATTCAACAACAACTTCAACATTGAAAAACAACAAAAAATTCAACAACAAAATCAATATTGAAAGACACCAACAAATTCAATAACATCCTCAACATTGAAAATCACCAACAAATTCAACAACTTCAATATTGAAATTCACCAACAAATTCAACAACAACCTCAACATTGAAAAACGTCAACAAATTAAACAAGAACCTCAAATTTTAAACGAAGATAAAAAGTTCAAAAAAAAATTGATAACACCAAGAAATTCAATAGTAACCTCAACTTTAAAAATACAAAAAAGTTCAAAAAATTAGATGGATTACATCAACAGATTCAACAATAACCTCAACATTGAAAAACACAAAAATTTCAAAAAATAACATTGATAACACCAACAAATTCAACAACAACCTCAACATTGAAAATCACCAACAAATTCAACAACAACCTCAACAATGAAAAACACCAACAAATTCAACAACAACCGCAACTTTTAAAAGAAGAGAAAAAGTTCAAAAAAAACATTGATAACTCCATCAAATTCAACAACAACCTCAACAATGAAAAGCACCAACAAATTCAACAACAACCTCAACATTGAAAAATACAGAACAGTTCAAAAAATAACATTGATAATAACAACAAATTCAACAACATCCTCAACATTGAAAGAGAAGAACAAGTTCAACAAGGACCTAAACATTGCAAATCTGCAACAAATTCAAGAAAAATCTCAACATTGAAAAACGCCAACAAATTCAACAACTACCTCAATTTTGAAAATCACAAACAAATTCAAGAACAACCTCAACATTGAAAAACTCCAACAAATTCAACAACAACCCCAATATTGAAAGGCACCAACAAATTCAACAACAACCTCAAGATTGAAAAACACAAACAAATTCAACAACAACCATAACTTTTAAAAATACAAACAAGTTCAATAAAAAAACATTGATAACACCAACAAATTCAACATCAACCTCAAAAATGAAAAGCACCAACAAATTCAACAAAAACCTCAACATTGAAAAACACGAACAACTTTAACAACCTCAACACTGAAAATCACCAACAAATTCAATAACAACATCAACAATGAAAAACACCAAAAAATTCAAGAACAACCTCAACATTGAAAAACACCAACAAATTCAACAACAACCTCAATATTGAAAGACACCAACAAATTCAACAACAACCTCAAGATTGAAAAACACCAACAAATTCAACAACAACCATAACATTTAAAAATACAAACAAGTTTAATAAAAATACATTGATAACACCAACAAATTCAACATCAAACTCAACAATGAAAAGCACCAACAAATTCAACAAAAACCTCAACATTGAAAAACACCAACAACGTTAACAACCTCAACATTGAAAATCACCAACAAATTCACCAACAACCTCAACAATGAAAAACACCAACGAATTCAACAAAAACCTGAACATTGAAAAACACCAACAAATTCAACTACAACCATAATTTTAAAAATACAAACAAGTTCAACAAAAAACATTGTTAACACGAAAAAATTCAACAATAACCTCAACAATAAAAAACACCAACAAATTCATCAACAACCTCAACATTGAAAATTACCAACAAATTCAACAACAAACTCAACATTGAAAAGCAGCAACAAATTCAAGAACAACCTCAACAATGATAAACATCAACAAATTCAACAACAACCTGAACATTGAAAAATACCAACAAATTCAACAACAACCTCAACATTGAAAATCAGCGAAAAATTCAACAACAATCTCAACATTGAAAAACGCCAACAAATTCAACAACAACCTCAATTTTGATAATCACCAACAAATTCAACAACAACCTCAACATTGAAAAACACCAACAAATTCAACAACAACCTCAACTTTTAAAAGAAGAGAAAAAGTTCAAAAAAACATTGATAACACCAACAAATTCAACAACAACCTTAACATTGAAAAACGCCAACAAATTCAACAACAACCTCAACATTGAAAATCACCAACAAATTCAACAACTTCAATATTGAAATTCACCAACAAATAAACAACAACCACAACATTGAAAAACGTCAACAAATTCACCAAGAACCTTAATATTGAAAATCACCAACAAATTCAATAATAACCTAAACATTGAAAAAAACCAACAAATTCAACTACAACCTCAACAATGAAAATTACCAAAAATTCAACAACAACTGCAACATTGAAAAACACAAACAACTTCAACAGCATCAACAATGAAAACACCAAAAAATTCAGCAACAACCACAAATTTTAAAAGAAGATAAAAAGTTCAAAAAAAACATTGATCGCACCAAGAAATTCAACAACAGCCTCAACATTGAAAAATACAAAAAAGTTTGAAAAATTACATTGATAACATCAACAGATTCAACAATAACCTCAACATTGAAAAATACGAAAAAGTTCAACAAATAACATTGATAACACCAACAAATTCAACAACCTCAACTTTGAAAATCACCAACAAATTCAACAACAACCTCAACATTGAAAAGCAGCAACAAATTCAACAACAACCTCAACATTGAAAAGCAGCTACAAATTCAACAACAACCTCAACAATGAAAAACACTAACAAATTCAACAACAACTTCAACATTGAAAAATACAAAAAAGTTCAAAAAATAACATTGATAACACCAACAAATTGAACAACAACCTCAATATTGAAAATCACCAACAAATTCAAACGACAACCTCAACATTGAAAAATACACAAAAGTTCAAAAAATAATATTGATAACACCAACAAATTCAACAACATCCTCAATAATGAAAGACACCAACAATTTCAACGACCTCAACATTGAAAATCAGCAACAAATTCAACGACAACCTCAATTTTGAAAATCACCAACAAATTCAACAACAACCTCAACTTTTAAAAGAAGAGAAAAAGTTCAAAAAAAGCATTGATAACACCAACAAATTCAACATCAACCTCAACAATGAAAAACTCCAACAAATTCAACGACAACCTCAACATTGAAAAATACAGAAAAGTTCAGAAAATAACATTGATAATACCAACAAATTCAACAACATCCTCAATGTTGAAAGACACAAGCAAGTTCAACAACGACCTCAACATTGGAAAACGCCAACAAATTCAACAACAACCTCAATTTTGAAAATGATCAACAAATTCAAGAATAACCTCAATATTGAAAGACACCAACAAATTCAACAACAACCTCAACATTGAAAAACACCAACAAATTCAACAACAACCTTAACTTTTAAAATTACAAACAAGTTCAAAAAAAAAATTGATAACTTCAACAAATTCAAAAACAACCTCAACAATGAAAAGCACCAACAAATTCAACAAAAACCTCAACATTGAAAAACACCAACAACTTCAACAGCCTCAACATTGAAAATCACCAACAAATTCACCAACAACCTCAACAATGAAAAACACCACAAAATTCAACAACAAACTGAACATTGAAAAACACCAACATATTCAACAGCAACCAGAATTTTAAAAATACAAACAATTTCAGCAAAAAACATTGATAACACCAACAATTTCAACAACAAGCTCACATTGAAAACCACCAACAAATTCAACAACAACCTCAACTTTTAAAAGAAGAGAAAAAGTTAAAAAAAATGTTGATAACACCAACAAATTCAACAACAACCTCAACGTTGAAAAAAATCAACAAATGCAACAACAACCTCAATATTGAAAATCACACAAAATTCAACAATAACCTCAAGAATGAATAACACCAAAGAAACTCAACAACCTCAATATTGAAAACACCAACAATTTCAACAACAACCTCAACATTTAAAATTACAAAAAAGTTCAAAAAAGATCATTGATAAAACCAACAAATTCAACAACAACCTCAATACTGAAAAACACCAACAAATTCAACTAAAACCTCAATATTGAAAATCACCAACTAATTCAACAACAACCACAACATTGAAAAAAAACAACAAATTCAACAACAAGCTCAACTTTCAAAAATAAAAAAAAATCAAAAATTAACATTGATAACAGGAACAAATTCAACAACAACCTCAATATTGAAAATCACCAACAATTTCAACAAAAACATCAACATTGAAAAAGAGCAACAAATTCAACAATAACCTCGACATTGAAATATACAAAAAAGTTCAAAGAATAACATTGATAACATCAACAACTTCAACAACAATCTCATTATTGAATATCACCAGCAAATTTAACAATAACCTCAACATTGAAAAACACCAACAAATTCAACAACAACCTTAACTTATAAAAATACAAACAAGTTCAACAAAAAACATTGATAACACCAATAAATTCAACAACAACCTCAATATTGATTATCACCAACAAATTGATCAACCTCAACATTGAAAAACACCAACAAATGGAACAACAACCTCAACATTGACAAACACCAACAAATTCAACAACAACCTCAACATTGAAAAACACCAACAACTTCAAAAACATCAACAATGAAAAACAACAAATAATTCAACAACAACCGCAACTTTGAAAAATACCAACATATTCTACAACAACCTCAACTTTTAAAAGAAGTTAAAAATTTCAAATAAAGCATTGATAACACCAACAAATTCAACAACAAATTCAATATTGAAAATAAACAACAAATTCAACAACAACATCAACATTGAAAAACACCTACAAATACAACAGCCCCAGCATTGAAAATCACCAACAAATTGAACAACAACCTCAACAATGAAAAACAACAAAAAATTCAACAACAACCTTAACATTGAAAAACGCCAACAAATTCAACAACAACCTCAACATTGAAAATCACCAACAAATTCAACAACTTCAATATTGAAATTCACCAACAAATAAACAACAACCACAACATTGAAAAACGTCAACAAATTCACCAAGAACCTTAATATTGAAAATCACCAACAAATTCAATAATAACCTAAACATTGAAAAAAACCAACAAATTCAACTACAACCTCAACAATGAAAATTACCAAAAATTCAACAACAACTGCAACATTGAAAAACACAAACAACTTCAACAGCATCAACAATGAAAACACCAAAAAATTCAGCAACAACCACAAATTTTAAAAGAAGATAAAAAGTTCAAAAAAAACATTGATCGCACCAAGAAATTCAACAACAGCCTCAACATTGAAAAATACAAAAAAGTTTGAAAAATTACATTGATAACATCAACAGATTCAACAATAACCTCAACATTGAAAAATACGAAAAAGTTCAACAAATAACATTGATAACACCAACAAATTCAACAACCTCAACTTTGAAAATCACCAACAAATTCAACAACAACCTCAACATTGAAAAGCAGCAACAAATTCAACAACAACCTCAACAATGAAAAACACTAACAAATTCAACGACAACCTCAACATTGAAAAATACACAAAAGTTCAAAAAATAATATTGATAACACCAACAAATTCAACAACATCCTCAATAATGAAAGACACCAACAATTTCAACGACCTCAACATTGAAAATCAGCAACAAATTCAACGACAACCTCAATTTTGAAAATCACCAACAAATTCAACAACAACCTCAACATTGAAAATCACCAACAAATTCAACAACAACCTCAACTTTTAAAAGAAGAGAAAAAGTTCAAAAAAAGCATTGACAACACCAACAAATTCAACATCAACCTCAACAATGAAAAACTCCAACAAATTCAACGACAACCTCAACATTGAAAAATACAGAAAAGTTCAGAAAATAACATTGATAATACCAACAAATTCAACAACATCCTCAATGTTGAAAGACACAAGCAAGTTCAACAACAACCTCAACATTGGAAAACGCCAACAAATTCAACAACTACCTCAATTTTGAAAATGATCAACAAATTCAAGAATAACCTCAATATTGAAAGACACCAACAAATTCAACAACAACCTCAACATTGAAAAACACCAACAAATTCAACAACAACCTTAACTTTTAAAATTACAAACAAGTTCAAAAAAAAAATTGATAACTTCAACAAATTCAAAAACAACCTCAACAATGAAAAGCACCAACAAATTCAACAACAATCTCAAAATTGAAAAACACCAACAATTTCAACATCAACCTCGACATATAAAACTACAAACAATGTTCAAAAAAGATCATTGATAAAACCAACAAATTCAACAACAACCTGTATATTGAAAGAAACAAACAAATTCAACAACACCCTCAACATTGAAATCTACCAACAAATTCAACAACAACCTCAACTTTTTAAAATACAAAAAAGTTCAACAAAAACATTGATAACACCAACAAATTCAACAACAACCTCAACATTGAAAAACAGCAACATATTCAACAACAACCTCAACAATGAAAAACACCAACACATTCAACACCAACCTCAAACATTGAAAAATAAACAAATTCAACAACAATCTCAAAATTGAAAAACACCAACAATTTCAACATCAACCTCAACATATAAAACTACAAAAAATGTTCAAAAAAGATCATTGATAAAACCAACAAATTCAACAACAACCTGTATATTGAAAGAAACAAACAAATTCAACAACAACCTCAACATTGAAAAACACCAACAAATTCAACAACAACCTCAACTTTTAAAAGAAGAGAAAAAGTTCAAAAAAAACATTGATAACACCAACAAATTCAAGAACAACCACAATATTGAAAGTCACCAACAAATTCAACAACAACCTCAACATTGAAAAACACCAATGAATTCAACAACAACCTCAACATTGAAAATCACCAACAAATTCAACAACAACCTCAACAGTGAAAAACACCAACAAATTCAACAACAACCTCAACTTTTAAAAATACAAACAAGTTCAACAAAAAACATTGATAACACCAACAAATTCAAGAACAACCACAATATTGAAAGTCACCAACAAATTCAACAACAACCTCAACATTGAAAATCACCAACAAATTCAACAACAACCTCAACATTGAAAAACACCAACAAATTGAACAACAACCTCAACATTGAAAAACACCAGCAACTTCAACAACCCCAACAATGAAAAACAACAAATAATTCAAAAGCAACCGCAACATTGACAAATACCAACAAATTCAACAACAACCTCAGCTTCTAAAAGAAGATAAAAAGTTCAAAAAAAACATTGATAACAACAACAAATTCATCAACAACCTCAACATTGAAAAATAGAAAAATGTTCAAAAAATAACATTGATAACAACAACAAATTCAACAACTAACTCAATATTGAAAAACATCCACAAATTCAACAACCTCAACATTGAAAAACACCAACAAATTTAACAACCTCAACATTGAAAATCACCAACAAATTCAACAACAACCTCAACAATGAAAAACACCAAAAAATTCAACAACAACCTCAACATTGAAATACACCAACAAATTCAACAACAACCATAACTTTTAAAAATACAATCAAGTTCAAAAAAAACATTGATAACACCAACAAATTCAACAAAAACCTCAACAATGAAAAACACCAACAAATTCAGCAACAAACCTCAAGATTGATAAACAGCAACAAATTCAACAACAACCTCAACAATGAAAACAAAAACAACAAATTCAACAACAATCTCAACATTGAAAAATACAAAAAAGTTCAAAAATTAACATTGATAACATGAACAAATTCCACAACAACCTCAATACTGAAAATCACCAACAAATTCAACAACAACCTCAATATTGAAAGATACCAACAAGTTCAACAAGGACCTCAACATTGAAAATCAGCAACAAATTCAACAACAATCTCAACATTGAAAAATGCCAACAAATTCAACAACAACCTCAAATTTTAAAAATACAAAAAAGTTCAACAAAAACATTGATAACACCAACAAATTCAACTAAAACCTCAACAATGAAAAACACCAACAAATGCAACAACAACCTCAACATTGAAAAACACCAACAAATTCAACAACAACCTCAACATTGAAAAACAACAAAAAATTCAACAACAACCTCAACATTGAAAAATACAAAAAAGTTCAAAAAATAACATTGATAACACCAACAAATTCAACAAAAACCTCAACAATGAAAAACACCAACAAATGCAACAACAACCTCAACATTGAAAATCACCAACAAATGCAACAACAACCTCAACATTGAAAAATAGAAAAAAGTTCAAAAAATAACATTGATAACACCAACAAATTCAACAACAAACAAAACATTTAAAATTACAAAGAGTTCAAAAAATAACATTGATAACAACAACAAATTCAACAACAAACAAAACATTTAAAACTACAAAGAGTTCAAAAAATAACATTGATAACAACAACAAATTCAACAACTAACTCAATATTGAAAAACATCAACAAATTCAACAACCTCAACATTGAAAAACACCAACAAATTTAACAAACTCAACATTGAAAATCACCAACAAATTCAACAACAACCTCAACAATGAAAAACACCAAAAAATTCAACAACAACCTCAACATTGAAAAATACCACCAAATTCAACAACAACCTTAACTTTTATAAATACAAACAAGTTCAACAAAAACATTGATAACGCCAACAAATTCAACAAAAACCTCAACAATGAAAAACACCAACAAATTTAATAACAAACCTCAAGATTGTAAAACAGCAACAAATTCAACAACAACCTCAACAATGAAAACAAAACCAACAAATTCAACAACAAACTCAACGTTGAAAAATACAAAAAAGTTCAAAAAATAACGTTGATAACACGAACAAATTCAACAACAACCTCAATACTGAAAATCACCAACAAATTCAACAACAACCTCAATATTGAAAGATACCAACAAGTTCAACAAGGACCTCAACATTGAAAATCAGCAACAAATTCAACAACAACCTCAAATTTTAAAAATACAAAAAAGTTCATCAAAAACATTGATAACACCAACAAATTCAACAACAACCTCAACATTGAAAAACGGCAACATATTCAACAACAACCTCAACAATGAAAAACACCAACAAATTCAACACCAACCTCAAACATTGAAAAATACCAACAAATTCAACAACAATCTCAAAATTGAAAAACACCAACAATTTCAACATCAACCTCGACATATAAAACTACAAACAATGTTCAAAAAAGATCATTGATAAAACCAACAAATTCAACAACAACCTGTATATTGAAAGAAACAAACAAATTCAACAACACCCTCAACATTGAAATCTACCAACAAATTCAACAACAACCTCAACTTTTTAAAATACAAAAAAGTTCAACAAAAACATTGATAACACCAACAAATTCAACAACAACCTCAACATTGAAAAACAGCAACATATTCAACAACAACCTCAACAATGAAAAACACCAACACATTCAACACCAACCTCAAACATTGAAAAATAAACAAATTCAACAACAATCTCAAAATTGAAAAACACCAACAATTTCAACATCAACCTCAACATATAAAACTACAAAAAATGTTCAAAAAAGATCATTGATAAAACCAACAAATTCAACAACAACCTGTATATTGAAAGAAACAAACAAATTCAACAACAACCTCAACATTGAAAAACACCAACAAATTCAACAACAACCTCAACTTTTAAAAGAAGAGAAAAAGTTCAAAAAAAACATTGATAACACCAACAAATTCAAGAACAACCACAATATTGAAAGTCACCAACAAATTCAACAACAACCTCAACATTGAAAAACACCAATGAATTCAACAACAACCTCAACATTGAAAATCACCAACAAATTCAACAACAACCTCAACAGTGAAAAACACCAACAAATTCAACAACAACCTCAACTTTTAAAAATACAAACAAGTTCAACAAAAAACATTGATAACACCAACAAATTCAAGAACAACCACAATATTGAAAGTCACCAACACATTCAACAACAACCTCAACATTGAAAATCACCAACAAATTCAACAACAACCTCAACATTGAAAAACACCAACAAATTGAACAACAACCTCAACATTGAAAAACACCAGCAACTTCAACAACCCCAACAATGAAAAACAACAAATAATTCAAAAGCAACCGCAACATTGACAAATACCAACAAATTCAACAACAACCTCAGCTTCTAAAAGAAGATAAAAAGTTCAAAAAAAACATTGATAACAACAACAAATTCATCAACAACCTCAACATTGAAAAATAGAAAAATGTTCAAAAAATAACATTGATAACAACAACAAATTCAACAACTAACTCAATATTGAAAAACATCGACAAATTCAACAACCTCAACATTGAAAAACACCAACAAATTTAACAACCTCAACATTGAAAATCACCAACAAATTCAACAACAACCTCAACAATGAAAAACACCAAAAAATTCAACAACAACCTCAACATTGAAATACACCAACAAATTCAACAACAACCATAACTTTTAAAAATACAAACAAGTTCAAAAAAAACATTGATAACACCAACAAATTCAACAAAAACCTCAACAATGAAAAACACCAACAAATTCAGCAACAAAACTCAAGATTGATAAACAGCAACAAATTCAACAACAACCTCAACAATGAAAACAAAAACAACAAATTCAACAACAATCTCAACATTGAAAAATACAAAAAAGTTCAAAAATTAACATTGATAACATGAACAAATTCCACAACAACCTCAATACTGAAAATCACCAACAAATTCAACAACAACCTCAATATTGAAAGATACCAACAAGTTCAACAAGGACCTCAACATTGAAAATCAGCAACAAATTCAACAACAATCTCAACATTGAAAAATGCCAACAAATTCAACAACAACCTCAAATTTTAAAAATACAAAAAAGTTCAACAAAAACATTGATAACACCAACAAATTCAACTAAAACCTCAACAATGAAAAACACCAACAAATGCAACAACAACCTCAACATTGAAAAACACCAACAAATTCAACAACAACCTCAACATTGAAAAACAACAAAAAATTCAACAACAACCTCAACATTGAAAAATACAAAAAAGTTCAAAAAATAACATTGATAACACCAACAAATTCAACAAAAACCTCAACAATGAAAAACACCAACAAATGCAACAACAACCTCAACATTGAAAATCACCAACAAATTCAACAACAACCTCAACATTGAAAAATACAAAAAAGTTCAAAAAATAACATTGATAACACCAACAAATTCAACAAAAACCTCAACAATGAAAAACACCAACACATGCAACAACAACCTCAAGAATGAAAAACACCAACAAATTGAACAACCTCAACATTGAAAAATACAAAAAAGTTCGAAAAATAACATTGATAACACCAACAAATTCAACAACAACTTCAACAATGAAAAACACCAACAAATGCAACAACAACTTCAACATTGAAAATCACCGAAAATTCAACATGAACCACAATATTGAAAATCACCAACAAATTCAACAACAACCTCAACATTGAAAAACACCAACATATTCAACAACAACCTCAATATTGAAAGACACCCACAAATTCAACAACAACCTCAACATTTAAAATCACCAACAAATTCAACAACTTCAATATTGAAAATCACCAACAAATTCAACAACAACCTCAACTTCTAAAAGAAGAGAAAAAGTTCAAAAAATACATTGATAACACCAACAAATTCAACAACAACCTCAGCATTGAAAAATACAAAAAGTTCAAAAAATAACATCGATAACACCAACAAATATTCAAAATCAAACTCAACATTGAAAATCAACAACAAATTCAACAACAACCTCAACATTGAAAAATACCAACTAATTCAACAACTTCAATATTGAAAGCCACCAACAAATTCTACAACAACCTCAACATTGAAAATCATCAACATGTTCAACAACTTCAATATTGAAAGTCACCAACAATTCTACAACAACCTCAACATTGAAAAACGCCAACAAATTCAACAACAACCTCAAATTTCATTGAGAAGAAATGGCTTGAAGAAGCCTTTTGTCTTTGTTTCTCAATATTATATGCAAAGATGGATTATTCTAATTTCCTCTCCTTGAACATTGGATTTCTGTAACTTTTTTTAGTAGCTGCACACCACAGAAGAAAACCTCAGTAGGTCTTAGGTATCCTGCTCAAGTGCTGCACTACTTCTGTGCAAGAGTCAAAATAAAAATTAGGATAAGAAGTCAAACTGCAGTTCTCCATACAATTTGTATTTCACATATTTTATAGATTTCCAGATCACTCATTCCTCAGCTAACTGAAGACCCATGTAGAAAAGTTTATTAGATTGTTAATTGAATTTTGCCACTGACCATATCCCATCTTTGAGTCCGTTATCTGTTGCATGGATCATTGCTGTTAATTGCTGCTGCCTTTGTAGCACTTTCTCAACAGTTTCAATAAATAAAAACCTGGCTTGAATTACAAATCATTTTAAGAATATAGCCAAATTTTAGATAGAAAATCTGCTACATCTGGATATGAGTTTGATGTATAATTCAATATGTGGATGTCTTCTCCCAAAGCAAGTCTTGCTTTTGGATTACTCCTTCCCTTGTTGATCTATATTGGCTCTCTGTTAACTGGCACATTAGCCATTAAATTTTTATTCCTCACCCTTTAAATCCCTCTGTGTCCCACATCATCCTATTTCTAGAATATTCCTTAGCCCAATATTGTCTTACCACACTTATGAACTTTCCTAAGATTTGTACCTTTTTATGTATTTCCCCATTCCCTTTGCCATGCATTTGTCAACAGAGCTGGCCAATCTCTGTTTTCCTTGCATCTGAAAAACCTCCAAGGTATTTTCTACATTAAAGGTCTATGCAAATGCAAGTTGTTAAATGATTTGCTGAAAATTACACTATTAAGTGGGGATATTAAGTTATACTACAACACATGAAAATGAAAAATACATGAAAAAGCACTTGCTATGCCTTTCATATCCTCATGATGCTAAAGCGCTTACTTTTTAAACTTAAATACTTATGCAGTGCAGTTACTGTTGCTACGTAAGCAAATAATGGAACCAGTCTTGGCACAGCAAGGGCCCACAATTGACAAATGAGGTAAATGACCAGTTTGTTTTTGTGTATTAGTAGAGGTATCAGTATTGTTCTGGGTATTGAGAGAACTGCCTCCTCTACAAATTATTACCCTGGGATCTTTTATGTTGACTTAAATTGACTGACAGGGACATGTCGTCCAAAAGATGGCACCACTGACATTGCAGTACTCCCTCAGTTCTGAGCTTGATAGCATTACTTGACATTGTTATAAAGTCTTTCATGTTTCTAGAGCGTGCAATTGTGCTTTATGCATTCTAGAAAAAGGAAACTTCTTTGTAAAATGAAAAAGCTCTATAATCCAAAATGACACCATCATTATCTTGAGAAATTTGTACTTCTGTTTTCTTAATGCTGCCACCAGCTGTTATGACACTTCTGTCTTCTCATCAAACATTAGCCGCAAACTTAAAAAGTACATAATAAGCTTGACTTCAGTTGTGGTTTTGCTGAGGAGAGCTGCCAGAATTGTATAAAAGTTGTATAAAATGGTGATCATATGAATGCAGTTCTGTGGCTCAAGATACTAAGAAATAGCCACAATTCTAATTATGATGTTTAAAGCAGTTATTTTCTTTTTGTTCCATGTTAACATCCTTTTAAATCCCACTGTGGAGCACAGAAAGGAAGGCTGCATTTCTGCAGCACCTTTCATGATCTCAGGACATCTCAAAGCACCTTTTGATCAACGAAGTGTTTGTTGAATGCAGTCGCTGTTGTAATATAGGTTTGACACCCAAGTTTTACACTGCAAGCTTTGACAAAACAGCAATATGGTAGTAACCAGATAATCTCTTTTTTTGTGATATTGATTGTGTGCGCACTGATGAACTGCTGCGGGAGTGGTGTGGGCAGTGGTGTAGCGCTGTGGGAGTGGTGTGGGTTGTGGTGTAGCGTTGTGGGAGTGGTGCGGACAGTGGTGTAGCGCTGTTGGAGTGGTGCGGACAGTGGTGTAGCACTGTGGGTTTGGTGTGGGCAGTGGTGTTGGGCTGTGGGATTGGATTGGGCAGTTGTGTAGTGCTATGGCAGTGGTGTGGGCAGTGGTGTAGCGCTGTGGGAATGGTGTTGGCAGTGGTGTAGCGCTGTGGGAGTGGTGTGGGCAGTGGTGTAGCGCTGTGGGAGTGGTGTGTGCAGTGGTGTAGTGCAGTGGGAGAGGTGTGGGATGTGGTGTAGTGCTGTGGGAGTGGAGTGGTGTAGTGCTGTGGGAGTGGTGTGGGCAGTGGTTTAGCGCTGTGAGAGTGGTGTGGGCAGTGGTGTAGCGCTGTGGGAGTGGTGTGGGCAGTGTTGTAGCGCTGTGGCAGCGGTGTGGGTAGTGGTGTAGTGCTGTGGGAGTGGTGTGGGCAGTGGTGTAGCGCTGTGGTGTGGTGTGTGCTGTGGTGTAGCGCTGTGGGAGTGGTGTGGGCAGTGGTGTAGCGCTGTGGGAGTGGTGTGGGCAGTGGTGTAGTGCTGTGGGAGTGGTGTGGGCAGTGGTGTAGCGCAGTGGGGGTGGTGTGGGCAGTGGTGTAGTGCTGTGGGAGTGGTGTGGGCAGTGGTGTAGCGCTGTGGGAGTCGTGTGGGGTGTGGTGTAGCGCTGTGGGTGTGGTGTGGGCAGTGGTGTAGCGCTGTGGGAGTGGTGTTGGCAGTGGTGTAGCGCTGTGGGAATGGTGTGGGCAGTGGTGTAGTGCTTTGGGAGTGGTGTGGGATGTGGTGTATTGCTGAGGGAGTGGTGTGGGGTGTGGTGTAGTGCTGTGGGACTGGTGCGGGCTGTGGTGTAGCGCTGTAGGAGTGGTGTGGGCAGCGGTGTAGTGCTGTGGGAGTGGTGTGGGAAGTGTTGTAGCGCTGTGGGAGTGGTGTGGGCAGCGGTGTAGTGCTGTGGGAATGGTGTGGGTAGTGGTGTAGCGCTGTGGGACTGGTGTGGGCTGTGGTGTAGCGCTGTGGCAGTGGTAAGGGCAGTGGAGTAGCTTAGTGGGAGTTTGTGGGCAGTGGTGTAACGCGGTGGGAGTGGTGTGGGCAGTGGTGTAACGCTGTGGGAGTGGTGAGGGCAGTGGTTTAGTGCTGTGGGAGTGGTGTGGGTTGTGGTGTAGCGCTGTGGGAGTGGTGTGGGCAGTGGTGTAGTGCTGTGGGTGTGGAGTGGGCAGTGCTGTTGTGCTGTGGGAGTGATGTGGGCAGTGGTGTAGCGCTGTGGGAGTGGTGTGGGCAGTGGTGTCGCGCAGTGGGAGTGATGTGGGCAGTGGTGTAGCGCTGTGGGACTGGTGTGGGCAGTGGTGTAGCACTGTCGGAGTGGTGTGAGGTGTGTTGTAGTGCTGTGGGAGTGGTGTGGGGAGTCGTGTAGCGCTCTGGGAGTGGTCTGGGAAGAGGTGTAGCGCTGTCGGGGTGTTGTGGGGTGTGGTGTAGCGCTGTGGGATTGGTGTGGGCAGTGCTGCAGCGCTGCGGGGTTTATGTGGGCAGTGGTGTAGCGCTGCCGGAGTGGTGTGGGTTGTGGTGTAGCGTTGTGGGAGTGGTGCTGACAGTGGTGTAGCGCTGTTGGAGTGGTGCGGACAGTGGTGTAGCACTGTGGGTTTGGTGTGGGCAGTGGTGTAGGGCTGTGGGATTGGATTGGGCAGTTGTGTAGTGCTATGGCAGTGGTGTGGGCAGTGGTGTAGCGCTGTGGGAATGGTGTTGGCAGTTGTGTAGCGCTGTGGGAGTGGTGTGGGCAGTGGTGTATCGCAGTGGGTGAGGTGTGTGCAGTGGTGTAGAGGTGTGGGATTGGTGTGGTTTGTGGTGTAATGTTGTGGGAGTGGTGTGGGCAGTGGTATACTGCTGTGGGAGTGGTGTGGGCAGCTGTTTAGCGCTGTGGGAGTGGTCTGGTCAGTGGTGTAGCGCAGTGGGAGTGGTGTGGGCAGTGGTGTAGGGCTGTGGGAGTGGTGTGGGCAGTGGTGTATCGCAAGTGGGTGCTGGTGTGGGCAGTGTTGTAGCGCTGTGGATGTGGTGTGGGTTGTGGTGTAGCGCTTTGGGAGTTTTGTGGGCAGTGGAGTTGCTCTGTGGGAGTGGTGAGGGTTGTGGTGCAGTGCTTTGGGAGTGGTGTGGGCAGTGGTGTAGTGCTGTGGGAGTGGTGTGGGCAGTGGTGTAGCGCTGTGGGAGTGGTGTGGGCAGTGGTGTAACGCTGTGGGAGTGGTGTGGGCAGTGGTGTAGCGCTGTGGGAGTGGTGTGGGCAGT